>NC_090883.1:48247157-48269657 GCF_036669925.1 Montipora capricornis | reverse complement strand
CATGGAGTCCCTTCAAGGGAAAACATGGGCCCAATAAATCGTCCTACTCCCAACTGAGTGGCTTAATACCTCTGTTGTTGGTTGGAGCATTTCAACGGCATCACAGAGGTCATGGGTTAGAATCCCGTTATTTGCGGTACTCGAATCCCGTTACTCGAATCCCGTCATTTGCTGTACTCTGCGAAACAACGACGTGATTTGACTACAACTGGAGCCTTTCGTTCTCTATTTTTACTCGCCCACAACGTGAACGAGATGTAATAATAGGAAGCTTAAGCAACCACAACGGCGACGGCAACGAGAACGTCATCTCAAAATATAAAATCGTGTTATTTTAATCGCTACGTGACTATTTCAACCTTTTTTTTATGACTACGGTGTGGTAGTTCCTCAAAAATGACACTCGTCGGAACGGCACTTAATTTAGGGGAAAAAGTGAAAATTTATTTTCAAGTGCTGACGTCCTTGATAAAACCTCAAATCAGAGCTCAATGTTTTCGTTTCTGTTACATAGGCATATGCATAAATTAATTGTGTCAATAATTAAAACCTAAGAATAATCAGGTCTGCAAGAATGATCACTTAAAGTGGAGGTAAGATCTTATTCTGAACGAAAAACAATGTAACTTACTTTTTTGGGGAGTCAAAAAGCTCGAGTCGCACTTCAAATTGTCTCTTTTAGAAAACGAATATCAAATATTTGACGAGCAAAACCCCCACCCCACTCCATCTCCTTTTCTTACCCCCTCCATCCTTACCTTTATTATCAAGTTTCCCCCGTCCACACCCAAGATGCAATGTGGAAAGGCAGATGGTCGAAGAACAACTTCCATCGTTTTCTCGCCTCTGACAGAAGTCCAGATGTTTTCGTAAATAAACTCTGTGGAAAATTATCACAAACAAGCACATATAACATAAGTATTAGAATCCTCTGTGCCAGAGAAACTATTCAAATCATACAATAGTCAATGTTTTATTTTCTAGCTCTGCGCAGAAGCTCTTAACGGCATTTTCACAGATGAAGCTATTTTTAGACGAGTTCTTAAATAAGATTCGGCTTGCCCGAGTGGCCATTCTCAATCCAATGGTTATTAATTTCTCATGCAAGACTTGCGATTAGCTGGAAAGGTCTAGTTCTGGTTTCGCGGGGAAACCAATCTAAAAATAGGAAGTTTCAGCACGCGACGTTTTTGAGCTGAGGACGCCAGACGGAAGTGAACTGTTTTCCCTTTTAGCCTGGCTTGTCACTCGGTCTTTAAAAATGTTGTTCCACAAGAATGAAATGACGTTAAACACTCCTAATCACGGGCTCCTGATAGATTTCAAACTCTTCTATCCCACAGAAACTTCGATGTTTTATTCTAGATTTATGCTGTTTTATAGCGAGGAGGGAATCTTCATTTACAATCTTTCTCTTCTCATTAGAATATGCACATAATTTTCAATCAATCTGTCAAAACACCAGGACTAAACACAGGTAACCCAGGCTCACTGTGTGTGTCACGTAGGTATTCAAATATAGAGAACATATGAGGCGAAGTTTAGGTCTGAAAATTTGCTAGAAAATGGTAATAAAAATCGATAAAACTTACCATGTGGTGAGCTGTTGTTGTCTTTAATACGTACACGAAGTTTCGGGGAAAATGGTCCCCGTTCACCTTCCTTCATAATATAGTGACAAGGTAGGAGACGGAAGCCAGCGTCGCGACTCCGATCGACCCAAAACAAGCACGATTTTTTCCGCGAAAATCAAGTCCAGTCGCTAAATAAACACGCCAGGTTCGTGGAATAGGAATTTCTCTAAACCATGAATCCACTGAAGCATCTCCAGGTAGCAACGCGGAGCCACCAGACTCCGTAAAACTTGTAAGTTAACCTGCTAAAATGGCGGCCAGAAAGCGTGGTACTCACGAAGTGCCCAATTCAAAATGGCACTGAACTCTGGACGCCTGGTGACGAGTATAATAAGTTTTGGAGGGAGGGGAGTCCCAAACAAAACTCACTGAGCAATTTGGGACTCCCCTCCCTCGAGGGAGACTTATTATACTCGTCACCAGGCGTCCAGAGTTCAGTGCCATTTTGAATTGGGCACTTCGTGAGTACCACGCTTTCTGGCCGCCATTTTAGCAGGTTAACTTACAAGTTTTACGGAGTCTGGTGGCTCCGCAATGCTACCTGGAGATGCTTCAGTGGATTCATGGTTTAGAGAAATTCCTATTCCACGAACCTGGCGTGTTTATTTAGCGACTGGATTTGATTTTCGCGGAAAAAATCGTGCTTGTTTTGGGTCGATCGGAGTCCCGACGCTGGCTTCCGTCTCCTACCTTGTCACTATATTATGAAGGAAGGTGAACGGGGACCATTTTCCCCGAAACTTCGTGTACGTATTAAAGACAACAACAGCTCACCGCATGATAAGTTTTATCGATTTTTATTACCATTTTCTAGCAAATTTTCAGACCTAAACTTCGCCTCATATGTTCTCTATATTTTAATACCTACGTGACACACAGTGAGCCTGGGTTACCTGTGGACTAAATACGAAAAGTGTTTCGCATAATTATAAGCCCAATATATCAGATAACCCAGGTGCCCGTGGGTAGGAGCTTGCCTCTCCCATGCAAGCCCTATGAGTATCTTTTCATTCATGATAGAACGCCACGAGTTCTTCGGCTCCTAGTCACTGGATATTCTTAAGGTTGTCTTTAATTTTACGAGAAGTATATGTGTTCATATTGGAGCTTTTTCCAACTAATAATTATCACATCATCTTTTAAAGGCTAATTTTTCGCTGATTATAAAAGACTAGAAGTTGACTTTTGGCAAGTTTTTTAAGTCCCTCTCAGCCGGATTCAGCTTGTGGGTTGAGTTTGTTGCTTCTCTACTCTGCTCCGCGGGGTTTTTTTCCGGCCATTTTCAAAGTTTGAAAATATTTGTAACACTCATGCGTATTTATCTCATATTGTAAGCTGATAGCTTTGCACGCGCGCACACTTGCTGTAAATGTTCGCTCGTGCACAAAATTATTCAACATGTTGAACAATAGCGCTCAAAACGCCAACGCACACTGGGGGAACTCGCTTACGGCGACAGTCACGAATTAAACTTTGCTAAGCTGATAGCTCTAGTGTGCGGCGGGCTTTAATGGTTTCAGGTTCGTCTCTCTCTATCCCACTTCTTTTTCTTTAATCTACAGTTATCAACAAAATTCCCCGCATTTTCTTTTTATGATCCAGTCGTTTGCAGCTAAGTCCAGAAAAGCACGTCATTAGATGCAAGGGTCACGAACTATCTCCTAGCTCTTTTCTCCAACGACAACATCACTCACGCCTGAGAATTTCGAGGTGAGAGCACTTGCCTTCCACCCATGTAGTCCGGGTTCGATTCCCAGACTCGGCGTCATATGTGGGTTGAGTTTGTTTGTTCTCTACTCTGCACCGATTTGCGTTAATTGGTTGATTTCAGATTACAGTGTCCCCAATTAGTGCTTCAGCGCTAATAGATAAGAGATAAAGAGATAAAATAAAGTTCCTTTTCTTTTCCTTATTAAAGAGACATCTAATTTCGTGGATTTCTGCACATCAGTGATCAAATGGTTCCTTACTAGTTCCGGGTTCGTCTCTTTTTCCAGTGAATGAAATTCTGGCTGTCTGCCCGTTGTCAGGTTCTCCAAATGTAAGAAGGCGCTTGACTCTGCCTTCTCGCATGCAGGCTTCAACAGACACTAGAAATTTTCCGTGAGTGGACTCACCGCACAGCGAAAACTTGAAGAACAGTGATATCTACAAACAAATGAAACTAATATTGAAATTTTGCATTCAATACATGACCTGCATTTTCTTCGTTTAATTACAGTTAAGGCATGCGGATGTACTGCCGCTGTTTTTAATCGAGCGTGAATAAATGACATCGATGACACCATGTACAATGTAGGCGGCGAAGCAACGAAAATTTATCCCAGAAAGCAAATGAAGGTTTGACTTTCATTATTAAGTTTCCCCTATATCTTGGCCTAAATCCCATTTCTTATTCAAACTTTTTGTTTGTTTCTCTGATGACAACAAAGTAATGATCATTTGAAAGGGAAGGGGGGTTTCTTTCTGTGATATAAGTGAGTGTTGCCGTAAAAAATAATCCTCTGTATTCCCTATGCTGATAAAACAGTTTTTCTCATATGAATTGAGAGAGGAAATCGGAATTCTTTGCAACACGGAAAAAAGTGTATGGAGCTCTCATCTAAGAGCAGCTGCGGGTTTTCAGTGCAAACTGTACAACATCAGTTGATCAACAGATGATCTGCTTTTCGAACCGACTTTAGCCAGTTATTGTTTCTTCATGTTTGGTCGTACTTGCGTTACTCGTAGCCAGGAACTCAATTAATTTTCAGTTGTTCCGGATTTTTCCGTTTCTTCCGTGTGTTCGTATCCACCGTTCCAGAAAATTGCTACAGATGCTTTGCTTGGAATAATTTGGAGTCTTTTCAACAAAAACGACGAAAATTCCGAGAAAAGGAAGATTATTTTATACTCTGTTCAGTGCGGGGGAGATTTCACGCTCCTTGAGTTGATATTATTACGATGAGTAATTTTATCAACCTTAAGGGTTCAGTGACTAAGGCGATGTTGCTCATATTTGCTAAATGAAAACTGACAAGAAAGATACGAGGTCTACCAAGAAGCTTTGATTAAAATTCATACGCTCCCCAATGATTTCGCGTTATTTGCTTGAAGAGTTATCAATAAACGGAATAATTTTCTAGGTTTCTACATGCCTTGAGGGTTATCGACAATGACGTACTTGTTGACTCTTTTTCGCATAATGAAATTAAAAGCGACAAAACGTTGTTACGTGAACACCACAAGAAAAAAAAAACCGAAGAAAACAATGGCTCTGCTCTAGCAGCGAAAACGAGCTTATATATATGGAAATCGAAAGTGCTTTAAAAGTAAGTTGTCAAAACTGATTCCATACCATTCAGTTTAACCTCTGGACACAAAATAAACACTCTAGAACATGGAAGAGTCTAGTGATTTTCACTTTTTTTTTTTCTTTCTGAAAGAGACCTTTTGAAAGATACACTCTTAGTTTAAACTGCAGGATTTATATATCAGATGGATTCTATCTTACCAAAATAGCCAAAACCGTTTTCGTCTTGAGTCGCTCTTCCACGAAAAAAAGTGGAAAGTGTGGCCTTTGAGTTAAATCAATATAGTTCATCAAATTAAGAACTTGATCAATTTGACACCGTTATCCTTAAAGTAAGAACAAGGCTGAAGACATAAACACTTACCAGAATAACAAAAGCCGTCACCATTTTCGAAGATGTATTAAAGCAATTCTAAACTTGGTCTTTTTCGAGGAGGTGCCTTCCGACAATGAAGCATTTCGTAGAGTAGCGTGACATTTAAAAGCAATTATTGAAATGGGAAAATTCCCAAAAAGTCCTTAAGGTGACAAAGTTGTATGTCCTTTATATGCTAAAATAGTCGTATTAATTCCGCTTAAGCAAGCACCTTTTTATTGGCTCTTTTAGATACACAAACAAACGAACACACTAGAGTTGAAGATGCTAAATGGGCAATTAGATGCGGGACTAAGCCGGAATAATGTCACCATCATGCAAATTAGGGACAGTGAAGTTTCTCTTTCTTAGTGTGAAGTAATAGTCGGAGAATTTGCTGAGCTGACAAAGTTGGAGGATTTTCACTGAATAAATGTTCGCAGGTGATCAGTTGGATTCATCAGACTAAACGAAGACAGTACTTTTCCAAAATAGCGGTCATTGCTCATAGCAAACGGGTAGATAATAAAGCATTCTTCCGTGAAATGATAAGGGCGTCAAGGATCTAAAAAAAAAACTTGAACAACGTTTGACAATTTAACAATATTGCGAAAAACAAACAATGCGTGACAAACAACAAAATAACACTCACAAAGTGTCTTTTTGCACTATAAATCGTTTACACCGCGCACCGGTGGCTCAGTTGGTTGAGCACCGACCTGTCACGCGGGAGGTCGTGAGTTTAACTCCGGCCGGACCAACACTCAGGGTCTTTAAATAGCTGAGGAGAAAGTGCTGCCTTTGTAATTACATCTGCAAATGGTTAGACTCTCTAGTCTTCTCGGATAAGGACGATAAGCTGGAGGTCCCGTCTCATAACCCTTCAATGTTCATAATCCTGTGGGACGTAAAAGAACCCACACACTTGTCGCAAAGAGTAGGGCATGTAGTTCCCGGTGTTGTGGTCTGTCTTCTGTGGTGTATCATGGTTGGGAGGGTAAATGCTGGGAGATATTAGCTACACCAAGCTACTCTAAAATCCGAGGGTAAAGAAAGATATATGATATGATATGATATGATATGATATGATGATACAGAGGTCAATAGACAAATGGATTCTTTCCACTTTACGACTTCTCACCTCGCTAATCATGACCTCAATAAATTATATTTGCACATCGCACAGTCATACGTTCAAACTACACTTTGCACCAAGAATGATTTGAATCCACTGGGATTCGAACAATAGTTAAATACCGTAGCTTCTTCACCCAAGGTACCCACTCAGCTGAGGAACACCGAATCTAGATGACAGAGAAAAAAACGTGAGATGCCAAAGGCTCGAGCGTCACAACTCCTATCCACATGTGCCCAACCTGGTTTCCGCGCCCAGATCGGCCTTACCAGCCATGCACCGCTTCAGCACCATCAAAATATGATGTCATGGAGATCTTCGAATACGAAAGACGAACAAAAAAAGTTACCAACACACTTGGATTTTTTAAATTTATTCCTGTACGCGAGGCACAAAGATAGACTTAAATACGCTTGTTACAAACTGGGTATGAACAAGTCAGAATGCCCATGCCTTATGACACAGGTTCTCTTCCCTAGGTAATGCTGGTCTCATGGCACAGCTTTAAATTAAAGCGTTGTGTTGTTGGAGTTACAAAAATTTGCCACTTACTTGGCAAAAGAAAAGTGCCCACATGTGCAAACAACACTGGACAACAAATGTTCTAACAACAAAATTGAATATTTAATATCTCTTACCTTGTTCTATAATTATCTTATATAATATCAGTTTGTTTCATATCTACGTTTCTGATCTACGCGAGCACCTCAGTGACTCCACCTCGTGGTACCAGTAAGCTGATGATACCACTATCTATAGCCTAGTTCTGTAAAAGCTATCTCAAAATATATTTAGTCTGAACTCGACTCTTGACGATCTAGTGAAGTGGTCTTTCAGAATAAAATCTTGCTCCCAATCGAGGAAAAACAAAATCAATGCTGCTGTCAACCACACATACGGCACGGGTCAATAAGCTCAAAGAAAATAATCTAGGTTTGCAAATTTTCAACTGCTATCTAGAAAGAATTACCCTTGCGAAGCTACTGGGTGTCACAATACAAGAAAGTTTAAAGTGGGAACAACTCGTAAAAAATGTTGCTAATGCCTCTTATGGGATTTTACGGACATTGTGTAAACTCTAATTTTGGTCTTTTACGCTTTCCGCAAACGAAGACTTAAGTTACGTTTTTATTAAAGTGCTCGAGGTTTATGCCAATGGCTGGCATATCAGTGCTTCATTAAGTGTACGAGAAAGGCGATTTATATTGCAAAAGTTTGGCTTGATAACTATTCTTGGTTTTCATCCACGCAACGAAATGGTAATGTCGGCAATGCAGAATTACCATCCAAAATGGCCATCATGCATAACGTCAGATGCAAACCAGCAATATTTAAATTGTGCCTCGTAAACTGACGAATTACTAATTGCAACTTTAGTCGTGGCTGAATTTAACGGTTACGTGTACGTAAATACTGCTGGCTTTAAACCAAGCTCGACAGCACTCGATTCCTGTATTGCTGCTGTAAATGTTAGAATAACAGGATTTTCATGCTTTTATAACAAGCTAGAGCCTGTTATTTGCTGTTTGCCGTTTCACAGAAACGGGACACCAAATCTCTCTCTTATGCGTCAAACGTGTAACAACTTAATCAGCGATTAGTAAGCTTGTAAATGGAAATACATTTGAAAGTGCTTAGTCATCTCGTCACGAAAAGTTTGCCGAATGCTGAATAAATTGGTAACAAAACGATCCCAATTCATGCAAAATTCAAAATGAATTGTCTTGTCCTTGGGAAAAGGGCCTTTTAAATGGTTATACAGGTTTGACAGCATTTTGGAAATAAATAACCTTTATGCTGGAATAATACTCTTACGTAATTTATAAAATGATTAAATGTAAGAGTGTTTTCACGTGACGTCACGGCGGCCAAGTTGGTGTTCCTAAACAATGGAACGGCGGCCAGGTTGGTGTACCCAACTTATCCTCTGGGAATTGAGCTCTATTATCATTAAAACGCTTCAGAAACTTCTTTTGTCGAAGCGATAAGAGAATTAGACTTCGGTAATTGCTTGACATTCTCTGTCTTTGTTATTCTTTTGACGCACGATTTTGGAGTTAATACACTTTAAACTTAAAAATGTGTATATCTATAAAAACCGCTTTAAAAACTGCAATAGATTTCGCTGAAAACTCAGCCTCATCAGGCATGTTCCGCCATCTTGGATTCAAGAGTATCTTGAGTATCTTGAATCCAAGATGGCGGAACATGCCTGACGAGGCTGAGTTTTCAGCGAAATTTATTACAATTTTTAAAGCGGTTTTTATAGATATACACATTTTTAAGTTTTAAGTGTATTAACTCCAAAAATTTTGCGTCAAAAGAATGACAAAGACAGAGAATGTCAAGCAATTACCGAAATCATTAAAACGTTTTCTTTTGTTTGAGTGGAAAAAAACAAGGTTACTGATCACCTGAGTGAAAACACTCTCTATATAAGGTTACACCTCCTAGTTCGGACCGGAAGACGTTTAAATTCCTTCCTCCGGAATTTCCGGGTTTCATATGTGGGTGGGGGGAGGACGAAAATCATTTAAATGGTACTTCTGTCCAACGGCAAAATCTTATTTGAAACAGAAGTGGCTCTGGACGGCATCGAATTTTCTGGACCAGACTTGACCATTTATCTAAAGCGGGAAGGCTTGTGGCTGCAGAAGCCTCAAATCACAATATGAATTACTTCGGAAGTACAGTTAATTTTTCTGTTTAGGTCTAAGGTTCATTGCCCTGGAATAATAGAATTGAGTAATTAAAGAATTCTAGATTGCTCAGTCTGTTTAACTTGGTAGCTTTTCCACGCGTGACAAGCGAAATAAATTTACAAATGGGTAGACATGCAGCGCTTAAAGGATTCTATGTGGAAATTCGAAAACCAGTTCCAACCATTCAACGCTGAGATACCCATAGCCCACTTTCATAATGGTCGCCACATAAAATATTCTTTGTTTTAAATTTTAATAAGCCATTTTAGCCTGGTTCCGACGAACAAACTTCAAAGAATCTTTGTTTCAAATGACGGCAGTAAGTCTAGTTAAGATATTAAAATACAAAAGAAATGTGAAGGTGGTCGCTATTTATGAAAGTGGGCTATTCTTGGTTTGTATTCACGTCATTAGACGGCCATGTTGGTGTTCAAAACAAAAGCGAAATGTCCTTCGCGTTTTGCATAATAACAGAGCCAGAAATAACATACAAACATCAGATGTAAGCGCATCATTCGAAATTATCTTTTACTTGACGTTTCGTATGCATGCTTCTGCATACATCTTCAGAAGTGACGGTTAATACAAAATTGGAGTACACAGGATCAACAGTGTCTCCTTTATTTTACAGTGAGTGCCGAATCGCCCTTCTTGATAAATAATTTAAACCCGATCTTAAATGAATATGTCAGCAGCGAAAAGTTGTGGTTGGCGCATTTTCTTTTGTCATTCAACGGCCTGTATACAAAACTAATATTTAAAACACTCAACAGACTGAAAGTCCCGGGAGAGTTTGATGAAGTAGCAGGGAACAGGGAAGAGCGGGGCTGATATATTAAATTGAAAGGGATTTATACAGATAAGTTCCTCCAGTGAGGGATTTTGTAGGAACAATCCAAAAACAAAGGCAAAGGCAAATGAATTTTCATCGATAGCCTTCTCTGCAGCAGAAAAATGAAATTCTGATTATTTCAATAACGACGTGTTACAATTTAAAGTGTTTTAAAATTACGAAAGTACACTGATTAAAAGCAGCAAGTCCAAATTCAGAGCGTTGATATTATTGCAAAGACCTAACATCTCTATGCCCGGCGCGCTTCAAGACAAACTTCAATCTTCTCTTGCAAACTTGTATGGAATTCCTTCTGGTTGCTGTCGTTGCACGGAGGCTGTGGTTTGTAAATTGACCCTCGATTCCAGCGTTTTTGCTTAACCCACTGGACAATTTCCATACCAAACTGCAAAATGTGCAAAAAATATTATTAATACGTTATTTTTACAACCTAACGTACAGAATTTGCTATATTTTTTTTAAACTTCCCATCATCAAAATACTTGAATCCACCTCTAGGAGTCAAGTAGAACACGTGATGTAGTCGGATGCTCTAACCACTGAGCTACTGGAGACTCCAGTAGGAGTCGTCGTGGATTCGAATCCCATCTGGGGCTCGGATTTTTCCGAGTTCCCAATGGTTTCTATTAACATTTCATTTCGTATGTGTATTTTCAAATCTGTCAGCCAATAAATCAGTACTGAATATTGAAAGTACATTGCATACTGAGCTATCTCTCAAACATTGAGCGCAATTTACATCTACATCTACATTCATAACATGCAAGATCCTGAATAAGGACATTTCGCAAGTGACATACAAAATCAGATAAAATAAATTAAATAAATCTAAATAAATAAATGAATGAACAACATAAAAAATGACAGTACATGAATATAACTAATATTATTCAGTTCACTCATTCATTAGGGCGGAGCCTAGAGCTCTTTTAAGACAGTGAATAGGCAATTTTCACGATGGTGTCATTTGACTACAGCTACCACAATTCAGTTTGTTTTTCTTTTCATACTTAAATTTTGTATTCCCAGTGGGGTAAAAATAAATATAGCTCTAATTAGCATTAGACAATCGAAACCTGAAGGATTCTGGTACTTGTAGTCACATGGCGTCATCATGCAAATGTCCTATTGAGTTCGACTGTCTAGTGTCCGCATGCAAACTGTTCCACTCCTCTAATTGTTCGCGGCCAAAAGCTCAATGTGTACCCATCACATGTTGCCTGAAGAGGAGTAACTAAGTGGGTGGGAGTGGCGGGTGCGTTGGAGTTACTGATGCTGGACATAGATCCGAACAGTAATTTCAGCTTCGTTGTTTAGTGTTTTGAAGAGCATGCATAGCCTTGCTCCTGAGCTGTAGTGTGGGCCATCGTAACCTGTTTAATGCTTGGGAGACACAGTCGTCCTCTCTTGAGTACGTCTTGGTCACAAAACGAGCAGCCCGTCTCTGGACTTGCTCTAGCATGTCTATTTGGTATTTTCTGTAGGGATCCCATGACGCACAAGCATATTCTAATGACGGTCTACTGGTCTAACCAGTGAAATATGTGCCTGAGCCTTGATTCTCCCCGGGAAAGAGTGGGGAGTTTTTTTTTTTTTTAATGAATCCTAGTGTCTGATCGGCTTTGTTCTTTACATTTAAAATGTGCATTCTCCAATTAAGAGTTTCCGTGATGGTAATCCTAGGTACACCTGGTGGTCCACCATGTCAAGAATCTGATTCAGCATGGTATATTGGTGGGCAATGGGTTTTTTTGATCGGTGAATATGCAGCACGTAGCACTTAGATGGGTGGAAATTCATTTGCCAGATTTGTGACCAAACTACGAGTTGGTCCAGGTCACTCTGTAAACTTTGTGCATCAGTTTGTCTATGTATTATTGCATACAGGAGGGTGTCATCAGCAAACAATTTTAAGTGTGATGAGAGCTTGCTACCCATATCATTTACATACAGTAGAAAGCACAGGGGTCCAAGAACCTTTCCTTGGGGGACTCCTGATAGAACTTTAGCTTCAGTACAGCCTTCAAGAACCACTTTTTGGGTTCTCTTTTCTAGCCACGCCTGCAGCGAATCCAAAGTTTGACCACGAATTACCATAGCAGTCGAGATTGAGAAGCAAGCGCTTGTGCGCAACACTGTCAAATGTTTTTGAAAAATCTGATATCAACAAGTCTGTTTAGGTCCTGTAGTTAAGCGATCGGCCTAGGTGCTCCAGGGTATTTATTATTAGAGTCTCACATAAACGATGCTGTTTAAAACCATGCTGGTAATCAACTAAGATGTTGTGCTCTTGCAGCTGAGCCATGATACTGTGAAATATTATGTGCTCCAGGATTTTGCAAGGTATTGATGTTAATGACACTGGGCCATAGTTTGCTGCATCCAGCTTAGATCCCTTCTCGTATTTTGCTGCTATGTTTTCAGTTACCCGGGGAGGGTGCCAGTATCAATTGGTTGTTGGAATATAAAGGTAAAAAACGCAGCTATAGCTGGTGCAGCCTCTTTCAGTATGCACGCAGGGATGAGATCAGGGCCAGTTGCTTCGGATGGAGTGATTTTCTCAAGGAGTTTTATAACACCAATATGGTCGACAGCAATGTCTGGTATATCAGGGAATTCACTCTGCCCTACTCTTGGTAACATAGGTTTCTCATTGGTAAAAGCCCTGGTGTAGTGTGTATTTAGCACCTCTGCTTTCAATAGGATCTGTTATGTATACTCCATTTGATTTCAGGATGGGTATACCAATTGAGTCTTTCCGTTTTGCTTTAACGTACTGCCAGCGACGCTTGGTGGTGGAAGGCTTATCATTGTTTGATACATTGTTAATATTATCCTCAGATTGAAAATCGAAAAGATTATTTATATATTCCTGATGACCTTCCTCATTTCTTTGTGTACTAGTTTGTAGAATTACATGAATTTACTCCAGTCCTTCTGACGTTTGCTTTGACGAGCTGTGTTGTAACGTCTTCGTTTTTGACGAATGAGTTGATTGTTCATCCAAGGAAGAGATTTTTTCATTATGAGGGATTTCTGAAGAATAAACTGGTGAGCAGCATTGAACATTGTACTTTTAAAGTGATTCCAGTTTTCCTCAACTGGCTTAAGGACAGGTTCTGAAGCATGAAATGATGAGAAAGCCTCTCTAAGATATTCAGGCAATCCTGTCAAATTAGCTCTCTTACAGAGGTAGACAGACCTGCATTGTGGGTGGATTTATTGGTGGTAGAGTCCTGAGGTTGGTGTCGCATATTACTGCAATATGGTCACTCATGCCAGGTACAACAAAGGTTCCATATGCATTAATCAAATCAGGGTGAGTGGTGAATACAAGATCTACGATATTGTTCTGGTGAGTTAACTCACGAACCATTTGACTGTATAAGATTAACGTTGTCCACAATGTCCAACATTTTTTCATTGATAGCCTTTGCATATTGTGGCTCTGATCTTAAGGGGCCGTTCTCCCAGTTAATAGGGAGCTTTAGCAACGACGACGGGAACGGCAAGGAGAACGTCATGTAAAAACATAAATTCACGTTATTGCGATCCCTTCGCGACTATTCCTAGCTTTTTAATATGACAAAGGTGTGGCAGTCCCTCAGGAATGAAACCGTTACGAGCGGCGCTTAATTTAGGGGAGAAAAACGAAATTTTATCTCCAAGTGCTGACGTTCTCCATAACACTTCAAACTTGGCAATTTCACGTTGTTGCTTTGCTGACGACGGCAAAGAAATGGACAAAAATGAAAAAAGCACGTGCAGGGCGTGCAAAAGCTATTGTTTTTGCCCACTGAATATGCAAATTTGTAAGGTTCTCGTTGCCGTCGCCGTTGTCGTTACTATAAAGCTCCCTAACATCCGGGAAGGTGAAGTTGCCACCAAGAATTACCATATGATGACTGCCACCAATTCCAGCCAGTTCCCTGAGGTTGCACATGGAAAGTATGAGCTGTTCCATGATATCAACAGTAGAGCCAGGCTGGCGGTAAAAAGATCCAAACAGAATTTCCCCGTTTGAGTGTGAAAGCTTAGTCTATACCATCTCGCAATCTGCTGGTAGAAGCGTTCAACTCCACTGAGATGATGTTATTGTGGACTGCGATGAAGACCCCAACTTTGGGCGCATGCATGGTCCCGATCCTTACGGTTTGGCGGGGGGGTTGTTGATTGATCCATCAATGTGAGATTCACAGCCTAGGATGACATCCGGTTTATAGGTCTCTATAAACTGGTGAAGTTGTAAACGCTTGTCATGACTAATAAGACGGCAGACGTTTATTATACACAGCCGTATTTGATCACGCCTGTGATGCTAGAGGTCTGGCAAGCTCTCAGGTGGTTGAATTGAGCTTTCATCAGGACGGGTGTCTGGCAAGCTCTTAGACGTTTAAATTGGGCTTTCATCAGGACGGCTGTCATGAAGTTAATTCAGAGGTAATTAATTATCCGCTTAAGGGAGAAAAACAATTCGTGCCACGAGGACCTTGAACTCGAGTTAGAGCGCTTATAGACACGTGAAATGGCTATCTGTGAGGATCAATTTTATCGGGGCCGCTTGTGGATATTAAAGTTGTTGAGGTAAAAGAGATTTTCATAGGGATCTCCGATTAAGCAATGCGAATGGAAAACGATAAAAAGAACAGCATTTAGAGGAACTAGGAAGCACACGTCCGCCATATTGAAGAGCTCTGACCACCCAGATATGACGCTTTGAAAATTCGAAATTCTACAAAGAACGTATGGGCTCATTAGTGCTTTTGCCACCCAAGATTTTTTTAGTTTTCGATGGTTAATAACTCCCTCGTTACCAAAGATAAAAGGCTTAAAACTGGATATTTCACAAAGTTTAACACGTTCTTTCACCTTTCAAAGTTAATTTCTGAATAGCATGATGCTTTCTGTCAGCAAACTCGTATGTTAATGAGACAAAATGTAAACAATGACGTCAGCAAAGATTCGCCTATTCATGTTTCCTAAGTTTAATATTTTCAAAGTTTACATGTTTTCTTCCTTGTACAAAAAGTGCTCTTCTAATTCGAAACACCGTAAATCAAAATCATAGACAAATCACATTGAATAATTAAATTTCAGTTTAATTTCAATGTTAGCTTTTGTACATTGCATCATTACGTTCTCTCTCTCTCTCTAGAGACTGGTTGCAAACCACGTCTACAGCTATGTGTACAGACCACAGTACATAAAGAATAGGCCATTTCCGAGTTTATGTTTTTAGTTTTTCCCATTAAAATTAGTTTTCATTCGTATGCAAAGTAGAACTAATTACCATAAAAAAAACTTCGCACTTAGACTCGCTTTGAAGAGGAGGCAGACATGAACTCGGAAATGGCCTATTGATTAAGGAGAGCAAGGGGAGAGAGGGGGATGGGGATAACGGAGACCGGAGTAACTTGGAACAAAAAGTTCCCGAAGCAGAGTAGCCTTTTCAACTAATTGCCTGCGTTGCAAGCGTTTCTACGGTATCAAGATTTTCCCTGTTTTGGCCGCGGGCAAAATGGGACGAGACGAAGAAATGAAAGAGGGCAGGGAAGGACCGATTATCCAACAAATTCAACCCTATGATGACGCCGAGTCTGGAGGTCTATCTGGGTCTCATTGGTGGAAGGCAAGCACTCTCACCATTTCCCACCTTGCGCCAACCTAGCCCGACACCCACCAAGTCCCTTTTGTTTAATTGTTTGACTTGTTGCGATCCATTTCAATTTAAGGTATCTGTAATTTTGAAGAACTCGCAAATGTTATCTCAGATTGATTGTTGTTTTCCAAATGAAAACGAAATGTTGTACAGAACTGAAGTGATCAAGCACATAATTGACCAAGAACAGTAATCTATTTCCATTGGTCTTCCCTTCACTCTTTAAGCTATGGAGTAGAAAACGTTGGTTGCCACCTTCGGAAGAAGGGGTACATTCGGTACAGGGGAAGGGTGGGTGGGAAAGCGGCAACCAACACGGGATCGCGATCAAGTGAAGGGTAGACCATGAGCCCCATGATTTACGGTTATACCATTAGTTCACCCCTCGACTCCTCGTGTGAAGTGACGCTTATTAGTATGCAAACTAGCTTATATACTGCAGGGAAGACCGCTGAAAATAGTAATCTATTTCCATTGGTCTTCCCTTCACTCTTTAAGCTATGGAGTAGAAAACGTTGGTTGGAACAGACGGATGATGGTAATAGAATAGGGCCAAAACTACTTTGTCCTCCCAATCTCAAAAATCCTACCTCGAATTATGGCGCTTTAGGGCTCGTGGTGGAAAAGCACAAACAAAACATTTTAAAGTGTTTAAATCAAGGTAGTGGTCGGTTGGTGCCGATTGCAACGGGTCTATACTCGCGAGGATCTCCGAGGACCCCTCTGATCGGAGCACGTGTGTAATCTTCATATAATAGTTAGCAGTTTTAGGACTATGCCATCCTACATGAGACATTATTTCCGCAAGAGGTGATCCAGTCAAGGCAAGTGTGATAGCGCAGCCCGCTCTGAAACTGTGTAGTGTCTCTCCTTCGTCGATATTCCTCTCTTTGAGATAGCAGCGTAGTCTCGACTCAGCAGTGGAGCTAGCAAGAGGAGAGTTGGAAACCATTCCCTTCCGATCAGTGGGACGGCATAAGTAGCCTGTCGTAAGATCGAGCCCCAGTTTGCTTGACATAGAAACGTAGTTTTCAATGGCTCTGATGGGGCACACATCTAAATTAGGGTGACGGCGGACGCCGAAAACATTCGCATTACCGTCTCGCAGAGTCTTGCCCCAAATGTGATTAAACAAGAAACCTGTGTCATCGGGAAAACGAATTATTTCTGGAGATTTCAACTGTCCCAAATCACCGCCACGGTCCCCGCTAAAAAAGAGCAACTTGAAATAAGCTAGATCTCTACCGATAATGAAAATATCTTTATGACGCAATGCGTCAGACTCTAACTTGTTTTCAAGAAAACGAGATAACTGGAGCAGTTTTTGTATAAACAAAGGTACGGCCTGTTTTGGGATAACACGGGCCTGCAGTTGCTCACACGTTATTGATCTGAGGTATCGTTTAACTTCTGGGTCCGCCGCAGGGTTGCCAGCCGAAAGTCTCGAGTCCCAGTCCCCTTTACATTCGGCCTCTTGAAAGACAGCCCTTAACTTGCCAATGTATGAGTCAACAGTATTGTAAGACAAACGAGTAGGGCACGCGCAGGGAGACATTCCGCTCTGGCCTTGATATGAGCAGTCGGATCCATGGACTTTAGTATTCCCTTTGTGGTCTTTCCAGACTAAAAATCGACACACATCTCTTGGGGTAGCGGAAAAAATTGTTTTATTCCCTGGGAGCGAATGAAGAAAAGACTCTAACTCCGAACGCAATGATGGCTTTTCCTTTGAGTGGGGTGTAGAAACTGTCGCTGTATTAAGATCTGACAGTCGCGTGTCAATAGCATTCAAACTGTACTTAGGAGGAAGATGGTGCGAAAGTTTCCGAGTTTTACTTCTTTGATATCCACACATCTGACAGAAGTTGAACGAGCTGTCATTTGGGTGGTTACATCGAGGACACGCTACCGCTGGCACGTAAAGACGAGCTACACCAGGAAGCTCCTAAACGAATAAAAATAGGTTTAGGCAAGTATTTCGTTGCCGCGAAAGTACATGTAAATACTAGTCAAAAAAAAGAAACGTGTAAAGTCTTTATTGTTATAGAATGTATTATGTGACAAGTACAAGTGTCATGGCGAATTTTTTGAGGCGCGCAAAGCGAACATCAAGAACCTAATAGTTATATAACATACTCGGGCATCACGGTTCGACCTCTTATAATCGGAACGCCCAAAGATCCCACGGTAACTTCCATGAGGGAGAAAACCCATTTTTGGACGGAACCAAAACAGCACCCAGCGTACCTTCTTTCGCTAATAACAGGCTGTCAGAGCAATGCGCTGTTATAACTGGCCACCAGAACCGACGTTGCTTTACGTCAGGGACGACAACCGTGCATGGGAAAGAGTAATAGGATATATACCTCAGAACCTGGGAAATGAGGACAATCGGTGGAAAGACGTAAGCATTGATAAACAGAGTATTGTAATACGTCGAATGGTGAGGATTCTGTGCAAAAATATTTACCCCCTGTGCACCTTGGATGACATACGGAGCGAAAAACGGGAGAGGGAATCCCTGGTTATTGCATTGCACGTTTGATGGCAAAGCCATGAGGTCAACTGTATGACCCCCAAAACCCCCAAAACGCTCTTGAAGAACAGACCACAGACGGGGGGCTAGCCTCGAGTCTTGTAAACTAAGACGCCTGGACGGCCCGTCGGCCGGGTTGCGCTCGGAGGGCAAATAAAAGAGATTAAGAAAGGCATTGCACTGCAAGGCGGCCCAGAAGACAGACTTTAGGGCCATTGCAAGTTGAGGCGAGCAGGAACCTTGCCTGTTCCAGGCACCCAAAAGGCTTTTGCTATCAGTATATACATCGACCCAAGAATTGCGAACAAAATGAGAAAATGACAAAAGCGCATTGGCAAGAGCCTGAGCTTCCTTGACATTGATTGAGAGCTCTTTTTCCGATTGGCTCCAGTAATCAGACGTTGATAGGCAAACAGAGTCTGGGCTAAGCACGCCTGCCCAGGCAAAAGAGGATGCATCAGAACATAGTACAACTTGTGAATGTTTTTCCTCGCGCCAAGGCAGATGCCCCGTCCAAGACTTTAAGAAGAGCCAGTGCTCTATCTCCGAACGTAAGGCAGGGCTAATCGTTATAGGACGGGATGATCTGGTTGCCCTTGAGATAGCGTTGTTTATCTCAGAAGTGAATAAGCGAGCTCCAGGGACCGCTAGCGCCAAGGAAGTACATTTCCCTGCCAATTTTTGAAGCTGAAGAAGCGATACAGTATCGCCTCGTAGAAGGCTATTGATCAAGAATAACAACTTCTCTCTCTTTTTACTCGTAATACAAAACGCTTGAAGGGAAGAGTCAACAACAAATCCCAAATAAGTAACCCGCTCCGATGGTATGAGCTGAGACTTTTGAAGGCCAAGAGTATAGCCTAACTTTATGAGAAAATAACATACCAGAAAAATCGCAGATCGTGCCAATTGACAGTTGCGATCCTTGACAGACAAAAACTCATGCCCTGAGAGCGCTGCGTTTTTTTGCAGCATCAATTGACCCGTATGGCGGTCATCTGTGTACAAAGAACAAGGAATGCCTATAGAACGAAAATGATGGGATGCCAGAAGGCCTGTGGAGTGATATACATAAGCAGACAGCTTCCAACCAAAGGGGATCGTGTTGCTTACGAAAAAATTAAACAACCTGCCCATTGAAAACCAAAAAATGTTCGGCTACGTTCTGATAAAAGAATGTGGTCGTAGCCAGATTTATCGTCACAAACTGTTTGAAATGAGTGTGGGGTGACATAGCGCGTCAACATTAACAAATTATCCAACTGGAAAGGTTTATCCATCATCCAGAGATTGAGGAAGCGATCGTCATTGCAAAGACGGGGTTTTTGCGGTTCTACGGTTAAGGGAAAAACGAGATGAGGGGAGTCTACTTCGTTTACTTTACCCCAAAAGGAAATAGCGCCCGACGCTAATCTTTCTAGAATTGTACTTGAAATAAAATCTACAAAAGGCTTACAAGTTTCGTGGTTATAAAAAATTGTCTTTGGTGGAATGCCTGAGTCGTACTGGACACCTTTATAACTTCCTTTGAAACGCTGGAAGTATTGAAAAACATCAATCTTGTCCCTTATCCACTGGAGAACCTCCACAGCTTGTTTAAAACTCCGACAGTCCGAGAATATCTCCTCCCACGCTTTAATGTTCTGATGTAGACGCCCAGCTTGAAAAGAATTAGGGTCGCGAAAGGCGAGATTGGACAAATCACCGATTGTTTTTCCTGAAATAACATCGGAAATTTCGTCTGGCGATATGTGAGTATTATACGTTGTCACTCCCTGGGCTGTAAGGATATCCCCATCTGATGACACCCACTGTTGATGATTAGGCAAAACTTGCTGGGGATGGAAATCTGAATGTAACTCCCATTTCGGGGTGTGATATGATCTTGCACGCTTTTGGACCGGCTGGAGAAAAAGATAAAAAGATGGGGAGCCCAAAAAAAAATAGTACCTTGCGATCATGTAAAAGGGCAGAAAAAAGAACAATACCCAGGGAGTGACTGCCTTGGCGCCCGGTAATCCGAGAGGGTGCTTAGAGACTCCCCCCCCCCCCCCCAAGCACCGTCACTGGGAGAGAAAAAGATTAGGTCCCATTCCAACCCCGATGTATATGTCAAAAAGGGGGGGGACCCTGTACACCCATCAAGTGAAAAGAATGGGGCATGTGTAGGTTAACCATATTATTTTCTCTTTATTGTAATATAATCGACACATGTGTATTCTCCAAATGCATACAATAATTATCCATTGTCGTATTGTGAAATTACCACTACACGCCGCTCGTTATCAAAACATCATCATCACTAGAGATGGGTCATGGTTTAATAATACTTAGGACCCCGATAACCAGGTTGGTGCTGGATGATATGACCGCGAAGTGTTTCTTCGCAGACGCTTACGACATTGTGATACCACGTGGCCCATGACACCACAGTAGAAACAACGTCTATCGCCCGCTGATCTCTGAGACCTTGAGAGCTTTGACGCTGCCTTATCGACCTTCCCCAAGGTTTGCATCACTTTACTGTGAGCAGAATCGCCAACCAGGGCTTGGTAATACGATCGGAAGATTGCAATAGGCTAATCGAAACGCTCTTTTGAGGACTCCAAAACCACCTTGTAATAGTGAGCCTTATCGTGATCTTTTTGCAGGGCCAGGGCGACCAAATCTTCTAGGATAGAAATGGCTCTGTATATATCAAAATCGCCTTCTTTCTTTAGCGAATATTCCTTGAGTTTCACAATCAAATTATCGACGGACGGGTGAGAACTATCTTCTAGAGCTTTAATGCGCTTTTTAAGCACTTCCAACTCATTAAGCTGGAACACAATAGAAAAGAAAACAACTATTGAGTGTGTGGGCAGCTCAGCGGAACCAAGGAAAAAAAAAAAAACGAGTACCAGAAGAAGAAAGTCTTGTTTATACAAAAGACTAACCACAAAAACACTGCCGCACAAGGTTTTACGAACAAAATTATAGAAGGTTCGCAATAAGATTTCGCTAACTCTGAGGGAATAAACGAAAGCAATACATTACAGTCACCAGCTCCGTGGCTGCCATATCTCTACGACGCTCTGTGACTGAAATGTTACAAAACTTTAAGTTAACAGATACAATATTTTCGCCATCTCTGTGGCTATTACGTCAACTCTGTGACCAAATCTTACACACCAGACCTGTTGCAACAAGAAATTAAACAGATAAAACGTTTCGCCATCTCTGTGGCTATCAAGTCAGCGCTGTGACTAAATTTTACACGCCAGCCCCGTGGCAACAAGAAATTAAACAGGTAAAATATTCCGTCATCTCCGTGGCTAATAAGTCAGCTCTGTGACTAAATTTTACACGCCAGCCCAGTGGCAACAAGAAATTAAACAGATAAAATAGTTGGCCATCCCCGTGGCTATCAAGTCAGCGCTGAGACTAAATTTTTTACACGCCAGCCCTGTGGCAACAAGAAATTAAACAGTTAAAATGTTTTTCCATCTCCGTGGCTATCAGGTCAGCTCTGTGACTAAATTTTACACGCCAGCCCTGTGGCAACAAGAAATTAAACAGATAAGCCTAGCGCGTCAGTCGCCATCCCAGTGGACCTCGTGAAGAAAATGACTTATATGGAAGGTCTTTGGATCTAAAACCGCCAATTCTCACGGACTTTTGAATTTACGATACTTACAAGTCTTAAATAAACCACCAAACAAACAAAAGAATAAATCTTGAAAAGAAATAAACAGTCTCACCTTTTGTTCGCTGACAACTTCTCGAGAATTGACCTTTCTCTTATTCTGACCACAGTTCAGGTTCAGGTTCAGGTTCAGATATATCGGGTACCGGAGATGTATCTTGGTACTTTGAAGTGGATGGCCGCGGGTTACCCGGCGTCGTTGCCTTTTTCTTCTTCAGGGCTTGTCTAGCTTCATTGGTGTCGCCATCTAGCGGGACATTTTCAATCAGTTGTGACTCTCTAGGTTCTGACATGGTCAAGGCTCGACTCCTCGTGTGAAGTGATGCTTATTAGTATGCAAACTAGCTAATATACTGCAGGGAAGACCGCTGAAAATGGTTATCCCTGTATACCATGATTACCATATGTCACTAATGTCCAGAAATAATGCACGTAATTACATGGACACCCAATTTTGACATCCGCCAAACCTAATTATAAGTGCCCCGTTAAGGACGGTGCATACTATTGCTATTGCGCATACGTTCTGCGCATCTCGAGATACTCGGGTTTCCTATGGGTGGTGCTTACTAATACAGGGATATTTTTGCGTAGTTTAAAACTATGCGGTGAAAGCAGAACTTACCAAGTGCCCTTCATATCCAAAAAA
>NC_090883.1:48232157-48234657 GCF_036669925.1 Montipora capricornis | reverse complement strand
CACCCCACCACGACGAGGGGAAAACTGTCGATGACGTTCTGGAAGATTTCAAACAAGATCCTGAAGTTTTTGACGCTGGTAGCGAAGAGACTGAATATTGTCTCTTAATTGTCGGTGCTTCTGATGCTAATGACGAAGACGAAAAAGGCTTCGACACGACTTCGCCAACAGACGATCAATGTCCCGTGAAGTCGCCCCTTCAAGAAAACCAAGGATGTAGTGCAATGTCTATGCCAGTTGCTTCTACACCATCCGGTGGAAAAACGAAGAGTTTAGCAGAGTCTCCTCCAAGGTTATTTCCAGCCTTTGAGCCAGATGATATGTTACAGTCTTACGGAGGGGATGATGGAAATCATATCCAGGATTCACAGTACTCTGTGAACAGTAATCAAGCCAACCCAGTCGAGTCCATGAATAGCAGAAGCAGCTCCACCCCTGAGATTGAAGAAGATGAGACTGTAAGAAAATGGATTTTCACAACTACATCAAAGCTCGACCAAAAACAAAGAAGACTCGAAGAAGTGAAGCAGAGTCTCGAAAGATGCAGAGAACAAATGGAGAGTCTTAGTCAGGAGGAAAGAGATATCAAATCGGACATCGCAGCGTTGGAAGAGAAACTGGCTTGTCTGGATCACTTGTCCAAACTTAAATGCTAATGTCGTGTCTCGCATTTTGGAACAACAGTAAGTGGAAAAAAATTGGAGAACTTTTTTTAAAAGGAACCTCCACTAAAACAAGAAAATGACTTTAAACCACAGAACATAATGTTTACAATTAGGAGTGTTCAAACTTTTTCCAATGAAAGCGTTTGTATTCGGAAAAAATGCATTTCAAAATCGCTTGTTTTGGCTTTCAAATTTCCGGGGCGCCGCCAACTTGAATAATTGTGACGTGTCGTGGTTGCCCTATTAATCCAGAACAAACGCTCTTTGCGTCGAAAGTCATTAGACAGCAATGACCAGAACCAGGTTGCTGACCAGCGGTTTTCGTTTAAACAATGGTTTGCTTGGGGTGCTCAGTCTCGCGGGCTCAGAAAACCTGGTTGTGGTCATTGTTATTTAAGGTTTTTCCTTTGATTCAGAACAATAGGTCAACCAAGACACCTCTCCAAGATGGCGGCACCCGGGAAATTTGAAAGCCAAAACAAGCGTTTTTAAATTAATTTTTTCGAATACAAACGCTTTCATTGGAAAAGTTTGAACAATTTTGATTGTAAACGCTATGTTCTGTGGTTTAAAGTTATTTTGTTGTTTTAGTGGAGGATCCCTTTAATTTCGTGACTTAAGAGCCTGCTCTGTTATAGGTTTAAGTGCAATGCCGTGTAGTTTCAATAGATATTTTACGAGTAGAGTGAATGGGTTTACTCCCAACAAAACAGCAAAAGGCAGTGCCGGAAGTCTTCCCAAAACCACAGCAAGTCCGGTTGAGGCCGTAAATAGCCACACCATGCAAGAGATAATTTTAAGACTTAACAGTAGTGACTTGGCTCACACATGCAGGAGGTGAAGTATTTAAGTAGCAACTACTCAGATCCACTGTTTTTGGACGTAGTCTCAGCAAATAACCGCACCCACGCACTCAGGTGGAACGCCCCAGTTTTCACCTAATCAAGGGATGGAAGGAATCAGTTCCAAGTTCTGAAGGGAGCGACTTCGGTAGCGGGAAGATAAGCTTATTTAATGTTCTATATTAATCTTTCTTAGGGTTATATTTAACACTTGAGTAGTTTTAGTTACGGTTATTAGGCCAGTTTTTGCTTTATTTTGTTAAACGAAGAAAGATTGTAGCTACGATTGTTTCATTGGATTTCTTTGCCCGCTGGATAACGACGATTATAGACAAAATCGTTTAAGGAAATCGCCTCGCCTCGTAAGTTGCGGTTTGAATATTATAAAAGGTTATTGGTTTCACTTTGCTGGCAGTTTCCAAGCGACATTGCTAGTTGACTCTTATGCGAAACTAGCTGCTAAGGCTGTGTTTGTTCTTTGGTAGTTGCGATCAGAACGTGTCCTCTCCTAAGGTCATGAATCGGGTTTGGAACAAGTGTTCGAGGAGGGTGTTTGGTACGCAAGGCCGACTAGGTTTTTCTTTAGGAGTGTTTTGATTGGTTTCTGGTATCACTAACGGTTATTTGTGTTTCACTTAGTTGTGTTTTATCCAAGCAAGCCTTTTTTTACTACATTTTTGGAAGCAACTTATTTTATTTTTTTTTAACTTGTTCTCGCGGTTCCAAATCGGATTCAAGATAACAGCGGTCTCTTTTGAGTTTTTAATAAGTGTTTATCAAGTCTCGATTCTAGTATTTTAAAGTAATGAAAATAACCTGTAATCGTAATTATTGTTCTGTTCTTCCTGGAACACAAGTATGCCATATAACAAAATAATTTTATGGAAAAGGCGGTGCTTATGCTCATCCTTTCCTTTATTTGTCTATTGTTTAACTTCCGTTACGTAACAATGGCAAATCGTCATTACCTTCCCAGTCTGTAAATTTACTGTG
>NC_090883.1:48222157-48227157 GCF_036669925.1 Montipora capricornis | reverse complement strand
CCGACCCCCCGACCCCCTCCCTTCCTCCATCTGGCTTAACATTGATAGGTGCATTACGGTCAAACTATCACTTGACTCTTTGAGTTATGTTATATGTTAAGATTGCTGTGAAGTAAAGTTAGATTTATTTTAACCATTTCTAGAGTCCCTGGTGATAGGTATATCTGGTAACACTAACTGTCTACTCGTTTCTAACCCCCAACCACTCGACTCTTTCCTGCGGGTTGAAACTGTTTTTTTTTTAATGGTTGCTTCTGTTTTCTTTTTTGTTGTTGTTTTTTTTTTTTTAACTCCGACCAACCGACCCAAATTTCAGGGTAAACGTTTGGGGCCCTGAGCAACAATGTCGTCGACGAGAAACGAAAACGTCAGCAGAAAATATTATTTCTCCTTACCGGGCCAGATTACAACTACTAGTTTCTCATGTAAATGAGTACTAATTGTCGTAGAACGAAATTGGAATACTGAGCGTTAACAGTAAGAAAAAAAAGAGAATTTATCGTCCAGTGTTTATGTTATCAACCTAACCTCATATTTGGGGTCATACCACGTGGTTTAATGAGGACCATGGCCAAGAAATGTACCAAAAAATAGGACGCACGTGCTGGGATAATTACTTAATAACCGGGAGTGAGGTCATTCGTTACAGCAAAATCTCAAACTGAGGCCTGGCCGTGTTTACCGAGCGATAGCGAGATCAATACAGCCAGGCCGAGGTTCGAAATTTTGCTGTAACGGCCGAACGATCGAGGTTATTAAGCTGTTTATTATATGGCGAACAGAACGGTTCTAAAAACTAATTTGCATAATCCATAATCGGCCAGCGGGCATTAGGGGAGAATAATGCCCTCGCGCTTAGCTGCTCTTAGCCAATCAGAGCGCGCGTTATATCGGCTAAAGGCGTGTTCTTTTAAAACCAACAATATATAATAGAGAGAGATTGAATATCCTGTTTACGAGTCATGTGACCAGTTTGTTGTAAATGGCCCATTGCATTTAAAAAACTAAAAGTCTCTGCTTTCGAGCCAGAAGGCCCATCATCATCTACCCCTACCCAAAACTAATAACGCTAACCCTTTTAAATACCTACCATGTTCCTAGAAATAAGTAGCAAATCCTTAGACAGGCATGAGCTGCCATTGCTCTCTCTGAGCCATCACCAAGGTAACGGTGCTTTAACTATAGCTATGAAACCTACCGCATGTTTAAGTTTTTGTGATATATCTCCACTTATTGCAACATTGCTGAGTGTAACGGCTTCCCCTGACCGGGAGCTCGTCCTGATGTAGGTCTTCTTTCCAGTTTTGGGATCCGTCGACTCCGCATAAGAGTTCATTTTTTCACACATGCTATCTAGTTGTTCTATAAGGTGAGTCTCTGATCTTGCATATTGAATCTGTAAAGAATGAAACAACAAAAACAACATTTATTTGTACACGTTAAGGCGAATTTTTTACTCTTTTTTCTTTTTATGATAGGTACAGGTAACTCAAAATAAAAAGGAGTACTGGCCCCCTGAACTAGAAAGCTAAAAGTTCCCCGTTTTACAGATTATGTTTACAGAATAAAATGGTGTGCCGGAGGTACTACAATGCATACACAATTCCACACAATTGATGCAGATTATTGTCGTGGTGAGGCAAATATAGATTTTAAATTAAAATTAGTAGAGTCAAATGTTGCGCATCTAAAACATAGTTGGGGATGCAAGTGTAATGGAATGACTAACTTGTTTGCACGAGTCAAAAGAATTCTTTTTTTTTTTTTACATGTAATTTTTGGGCTACTCGTATAATTTCAGTCCGACAGTGAGGTGGGAGAATTGTCCCAACAACCTGCCCATTTTAGTGACCTACATAGCGACCACGAGCCTCTTATAGCTCGACGGTAGAGCATCCAAATTGTAAACGGGAGATCGTCGAAATTTTCCAAGCATCCCCGAGCCACTATCGGAAAAGAAAATACATTCTTGAAATTACAAAAAGTTGATAGGTTCCACTTTGAAATGATAAACGTTCGCCAAGTTACGTTTGGCACGAAATCCTGCCAGTCTAAGACAGAAACCGAACGATTCAGTGCTGTAAGCTTACGTTGCCCTAAAAACCTTTAATTTGGTCTTTTTTACGTCGTTTTGCACAGTATGGCAAAGTGATTTTCTCACATGCGTGACGCACGTGTATTTTTTCTCACATCAGCAAGAAAATTTTTTTTTTTTGGCACTGTATGGTTAATTCCCAGACTGGGCGTCATAAGTGAGTTGAGTTTGTTGGTTCTCTATTTTCTACGGGTGCTTCAGTTTTCCCCTCTTCTCTGAAACCAACATTTGATTTTATTTTATTTGCGTTAATCCGTTGATTGATACTATACAAATTAAACTTGTGAACTCACTTTAAAGTTACATTACAAGAAGACATTGTTTTAACTTTCTCTTTTCAATATTGTTAATGTTAATTAATGCCGGTCAATGGTAAGCTCCGTGCAAATGAACGCAACAACTCCTGACATTGTTGTGAGTTGTTGGTTCTGCAGATGTTGGATGTTGTTGGCAGTTGCGTGCAAACGGACGCAAAAAATCCCGAACAATGTAACAACGTGCAGTGTATTACGGGAAAGATACGACCATAACACTTTGTAAAAATTTGGCTGCCATCTTGTTTTCAACATGTCAATGCATTGCTATCTCCATGGAGACAATATGTAATGCGCATGCGTGGTTCCAAGAATGTTGGAAGAGCTGTGCAAACGGGTCCAACAATGTTGGGAGAGCTGTGCAAACGGGTCCAACCTTGTTGCGTTACATGTATGCTTTGGCGATCACGGAACAAAAGAAATGTTGGGAGTTGTTGGCTCAAAAGTTTCAGACTCCGCACAACAACACGCAACAACATGCAAACAGATGCAACATGTAACACCCAACAATGTTGGGAGTTGTTGACAAACAATGTTGCGTCCGAAATGCACGGGGCTTTATTCAAAGTAAATCCAGCAATGTTACTCAAATCAAATACCTTCTTAGTGTTTTGATTTCCTCTCGGGTCCACTCTAAAACTCTCAACCTGTAAACAGAGTGTAAATTTGCCTTCATCAGTTAGGAGTGAATTAAATGTTGGTGACTGGTGATGGAAACTACCATTGATACTACAGGTCTGGAATATTAAACTATATTTTAAGCAAATATTATCTTTGTCTTTAAAAATTAGTAATGACAAACATGACCTTCTGGCTGATTTTTGAAAATGAGGGCGCAATAATAGCAGAAATGGGATTATCAACTATGTTGATGACTGGTCCAAATTCTCTCTAACAAAGGGCCAGCACTGAAAACGACTCAGCTTTCAAATTTCTCTATGGTGGTCAATTAACCACATCAATCCAATTAGATTAAAAAATTTTCACGTCTACCGGTAACACATTCAAGTCGAATTTGCCCATCCACATGTATCCGGCTTTGTTCTAGTATCCAGGACTCCTCTGTGACTTTTCTCAACAGAGCATGCGCCATCATGGTGCAAGTTGGCAGCAAGAGAAGTGATAACATTTCGTTTAGGGGCCATATTGAATATTTATGAAATACAAGCTGGATCTGAGTTTGTAACATCATTGGAATGAAAGTATGCGGATTTGATTGTCCACACAATTCTAAAATCTTTCCCCATTCAAAAATTTCCACTCTGGAGAGTGGATTAAAAAAGTTGCGGATTCGTATGCCCGATTCATCAGATACATGTGGATGTAAGGTGAATCCGCAAAGAATATTCAGATAAGTGTTGATGAGACCTAAACCCCTTTATCTATTAATAGCAGGACTGCTCTATTACACACAAGATGAAAAGTTTTTCATTGTAAGTTCCCCCCCCCCCCCACAGTGTTTTGCAGTAATTAATTATATGCTTTATTCTACATTGTCTCCTTGTGATGAACCATCAGAAGCTCTTGGGATTAATGTACTCAATAATTAAAATTGTTTAAATTTTAAAAAAGTATGGAAAATGTCTTCAATGTACTTTCCTCTTTCCAAGTCAAGCAGAGGAAGAAAGGAAAGAATGATAAAGAGAAGAGTTGTCCTGGAAATGCGAGATGTCAAAATGTGAAAAAAGATTGATAATTTTCTAAGCCTACCTCTAGAGTTTTTCTTGGATCAACTTGGCTAATTTCCCATTGAAGCTCGTCAGCAATTATACGACACACTGAAAAAGCAATTCTCCGTTTGAATTTTAAAACAATCTGTTGAGATCATGTTGAACTTAAGTAGAGTGCACTGTGCACCCACCTTTACGAAACAAGTCTGACCAGTTGTTATAGTAAATTATGAAAAAAGACTTGTGAACGACATTGCCATAATTCCTTAGCTTAGTTTAGTTTAAGGAGGCTAAAAGGGTTTTCAGATGAACATGTGCATGCAAGCCTCACATGCAATAAATTATTCTAAAGTTGCTCTCATCAGCTCTTGAATCAAAATGGTTCACCGGAAAGAAAGAAATACCGCAGATTTCGCTCACCTTTCTTCTAATTCTTAATATATAGTATAAACATACATCTCCTATTCACGAAAACTACAAAAATTTTGCACAAACGATTTGATGGTCACTTAAATCCAATTGTGTTGGCCCGTAGCTACTCTTGTGTGCGGACTCGAATGGTCGGGTGACATATGCGCACATGCTGATCTTGTAAGCCCCTCATTTTTCCTGATTTTGCAACTTCACTTGTTTATATCTCTTCTTCCAGATGGTAATTTTTTGCATGTCAACTTAACTTAGGTCGTGTTCTCTTGGGATCAACCATTTCAACCGCAACCGGTTTCGGTTGAAGCGGTTGAGGTTTCCCAACGGAACACTTTTCCAACCATTTTCGGTTGAAAAGCGGTAACTCCTGGGAATAGTTATTACCAGACTTCTTAGTGTTTACAAGTTGAGGGAAAGCAACACGGCAGTAGCCCGTGGCCGACTTTAAATGGCCCGTGTAAACGACAGCAGTTGCTGCCAATGCTTTTTCAACCG
>NC_090883.1:48212157-48219657 GCF_036669925.1 Montipora capricornis | reverse complement strand
TCCTTAGCACCTAATGCTACACTAACAAGGGTTAGAGTAAAAAGAAGTACAAGGGCAAAGCCTCTTTCACTTTCCATAGTTAAGCGCAATGTACCTGAAACAAATCAATCGGCATACCTTAAAATGACAAAAACAATAATTTTACGATATTGCAAGGAAACTGTGAGAAATTCATCTCCAAAACATGATGATTCTAATGCCTGGACTTTTTTTGATGAGGGTTCCACTGGCACCGATCCTAGAAAAATAACAATATTATTCTATTTCCAAAATAAAAAAAGGGATAATACACCCCAATCTGTATGGGATCCCAGAGGCATGCTTCCCCAGCTTCAAAACAAAAGTAATGATTTACAGCACTTTTAATAGTAGAATAATAATAATCATCATCATCATTTATTATTATCCAAATACATTATGGGCCTTTTTTGTTCCAGAATATGCGTACATTTTAGGCAATTCAGAAATTCCGACAAACAACTACATCTAAAGAAACTTCGAAAGAACTTACCCTGATGTTGTAAGCTTACCCACAGAGAAGAAGTTGCCGATCGCACAAATATCCAATAAAGAGTCGCCTCGTGATCGAAACTATTTCACTCTGAAGTCTCTTTATTGATTGGTAATAACCGCTATCACACAGTCGGCTCAATTTGTTTGCATTGCACTCTGGGATACTATTTCCACTCGCCAACCGGTTAGGTAAGATTTTCGGAGAAACCGGACAGCAAGATGTAGCATAGGAGAGCACGCTTTTCCTTTCCTTCAATATTTTGCGCAGTTACACCTCAAAGATCACATCAACCTTTACTTTACTATGGCACCTCCAAAATCGAGAAAGGTCGTCGTCATGGGCTTCCGTTCAGTGGGTAAAATATAGCTTCTGTTTTCGCGTTGGTGTTGTGATGTCAAAACGTAGGAGACTTATGCTCAAGTTTTTCGCTTTTAAACTTTCTTTCACTTTTAGGCAAATCGTCGATCACGATCCAGTTCGTAGAAGGGCAGTTTGTGGATTCTTACGATCCTACTATTGAGAACAGTGAGTAAAATTTCGTTGCCCTTTTCTGTGCGCTCTTGGTCCGCTAGAATTTTCTGGGACATGCTACTTTGTTTTACAATTAATTATTAGCTGGACCTGCCAAGAAATTTATTATTGAGCTCCATCAATAAATAAATACTTCCCTTTTAAATTTGATCAGCGTTTACCACCAATTTGAAGCACAATAATCAAGAGTATATCCTGGAACTTGTGGATACAGCTGGCCAGGTAAAAATAAATATGATTTCTATTAAAAACGTTGACACTAGCTTATTTTGAATATGGCTAAATTGTTGTCTCAGGGGAGGTAAGTATTTTTACTGTTGTCAGTTCTTATTTTTGTGTTTTGTTTGTGTTTTGTTTTTTTGCCGAGACCATTTAATGCGTTTTTGAGCAAGGAATTATATTTCCTTCAAGACTTGGGATCGGAGTTCGTGTAGATAGACTTCAGTCTCTGTTTTGGTCGGCTATATGTGTACAAATTTTAGTTTAACAAGTCACCAATGAGTGCTTCGTACTTCCAAATTACGTAATCTGGACTTGTAGGTCCAAATTCTGTTTTTGTCCTTGTCGATTTTTGACTCATGTTTCAAATGCAAGATTTTTGGAAACGGAGCTTCATGTAGTATTACAATTTTTAGTGCTTATAATTTCAGATCCGTGGTAAGTTTAAGAATGATAGAAGTCATTGAATTCGTATTTTCTTTTTCTGGCTAATCCAACATGCGCGTCTTGCCCTGTTTAAAGATTAGGGCCAGGCAAGGGCCAGTTTTGAAGTTTTGAGCAGATCATGGACAATGTACAGCTGTACCCTGTGTTTTCAAATTCATTGTTTAATTTTGCTAATGGTTTAGAAGTAAAAATCTTCTTCAGTAAATCAGAAACAATGAAAAACAGTTTGTGGAAAAAAATATCTCCTTAAACCCATTAAATCAATTTCATGTTTTACCTTCAGTAAATTCTGGTTTTACAGATTTTATACCATAATTTATTCTCTTAATTTAACCTGAAATTTGTAATTTGTAGTGCCTTGTAATACATGTATGGACTGAGCTTCTCCTGCCATCTTTGGGATAGACACCCCACACTTGTCCTAGATAGCAGGGAACGTGTATCATGCTTCGCATAGGCGAGACGTTAATATCTTGTAACCTCTATTCAGTCAGTCGCACTTTTAACTCGTCCAACCTAACCAGCTAGTTTTGTTACTATACATCTACAGACAGATCAATAAGGATTTTAAAAGCACTTGGTCAACTCACAAAGGAAATGGAGCAAGTGATTTTGAACAGTTAGCCTTTAAAATCCTCTATATATTTCAAACCTTTGTGGTTTAGTTGAATTTTTAAAGCAGTGGAAAGGTTGACTTTTTCAGTCCATTAAATTTGCCAGCTGCCAGCAATTAGTAAAATCCCTAGTTCAAAGTCTATGTAAATAATGGACTTTGAACACAGCGTTAAGGCCAAGGTGTTTGAAAGTTCCAAAATGTTTTAATAATTCTATTTGTAGTAATTCTATTTTTATGCATTTTAATTGGTTTATGTCACTTGATAAGGGAGTTTTGAATGCTGTTTAACTGTCAACATTTGAAAATTTGTGGGGAAGTGAATTATAAAATTATTGAACTGATACGTTGCTTAAACTAGTGCCTATGAAGTGAATTTTTTTAAAATGTATTTTGGAAGATTTTTGCGTCTTGATAACAAAATGACAAAAGAAATTTGAAAAAAGTTATTAATTTTAGTCCCATGGACTGGAAATGAGTTTTTGCTCAAAGTGGAGATCATGACATAGAAAATGCCTCAGTGAGTCTCAGACTGCCTTGTAGCCGCCATGAAAGCATCCACTACTTACCGGGGTTTTCCTTTAGAGCATTTTCTATGTTACAGCTTTTCAATATGATTGTTTTGGCTGAGCGCAAGATGGGACAATTGAAAGCGCCGAATTCAAAACTTTGGATTCTATGTTTATATCAATGTGAACGTTTTACTGCCATTAACCTACATATTTAAAATCAGAAAATGATAATTTATTAGCAAAAGGTACATGTAGTTTTTATCTCGTAGGCAATTTATTTAATTGATTTACTTAGAAGCATAAGATTACCTTTTAAGAAATACATGTGTTGAATCAACTGCGAACCCCCTAAATTCTACTACATGTACATGTAGGTCCAGTCTAAATAAAAGCATTTTGAAAATTCAAAGCCAAAAGAGGCAACGGTAATTTTCCAATTTTTTTCGTTCCTGCTGAATGTGAAACAAAATGAAAGTACAAGGTACTCATTGACAAGTCTGGATGAACATTTTATATATTCAACAAATGAAAGTGCTTTATTGATGAACGCAGTAATGTGTATAAAGTTATCCAAAAACTCTTTCTCAGGGAGCAATAATAATATTAAGAAAACTTTGCTAAGTGTGTAATGAACAAAAAAATTAATTTGCATGATCTACTCATACAGCTTGGAATTACATGTAATCGATACCTGTGGTGGATTGATTTATCAAATTAGACTTAACTAAAGGCTCATCCAACTTTGAGAACTTTCAAAATATATCTTATACTAATTTTCTTTGAACTGTAGTTTTATGTATGTACTAGCTGTGATTTCCTATTTATATCTTTCGAATATTATGCTGTATTTTACCCTGATGAATTCATGACAATGTATTAATATTTTAATATCAGGACTGGTATAAAAGCCCATATCATTTTTTCATCTGGGTTGATCAAAACTGTACACCATTTCACTGATGCAGTACTTATTTTCAACTTTGAAACGTCCATTTTCCTACAGGATGAGTACTCAATATTTCCTCAGTCTTATTCGGTTGGAATTCATGGCTATGTCCTTGTATATGCAGTTACATCAGCAAAAAGGTAAACACATTTTTATAAATATCCAGAACTGCGCCTAAATAAATGCATGCAAATTTCAATAAGCAACAGGGCTTGAAATTAACGAAAAAATCCAGTTTCAATTTTGCGACATGATACAAAAATGTAGTCTCAATTTTGCGAAATCGTCAAGCTGCATTTTGTTGCCAGCGGTTTAGCAAAACAAAATATAAGCCCACATACTTGTGTGAAAAGAAACCCCTGAAAATGGCCTATGATCAAAGGAATGGAGTTGTGCACATCGCAGTTGAATTACGCTACAATTATACTATCTTCAGATTGAAAGAAAAATCATGGCGATAAACAAAATAATTTGTCATATATTTATTTATATATTTTAACAAGAGTAGCAGCAAAATGGCAATCTTCTAACCCTAAATTGTTTTGAAAGAGAGAAGGGGGAAACCAACTTATTGCAAAATTTAATTTACGACTTCTCCAGATATTTTATTCACAGAGGGAAAAAAATTCAGTCGCAAATGTGACTTTATTATATGGTTTGTGTTTGTAGCCGATATAATGCACGCTCTGATTGGCTAATTGTGACTGAATTGTACGGCATTATTCTCCCGTAATGCCCACAGGCCGATTACGGGCTTGCAAAAACAAAGCAAAAGGTAATTTAAAAGCCATATAATAAACTACCGGTACTTACTAACCGAGCTAGCTCAAGCCGTACAGGGGAATATTGGCCCTCAGTCGTTTTTGTACGGACCGAGTGCAGCGATACTAGTATTGGTCGCAATTTCAAGCCCCCAGCATCTCACGCAGTGTCCCCTTGCTCTTCTGCCCAACTTCAACATCACTCATGAATATCCAACCTCGTTCCCAGGGTCTCTCTTCTCTGCCTCCATTACAATGGAGGCAGAGAAGAGAGACCCTGGGAACGAGGTTGATGAATGTCTTGGAATACAGACAATTAACATCACTAAGCATTCCCCAAATGCTTCTACCCGAGTAAAGATAAACATCTGCATTTACCGTGACCTAAAAGTAATGCTGACCTTTACCGTAACCTTATTGTTGGAAACAGCGGGGCTTCTGACAGGGTGCGGGAGAAAAATTAAGATTGTGCGGGATTTTGGAGGGAAATTGTGTGGGAACAAACTTGCGAGATTGCATCCCGCCTGTGCAGAACCGGAATCACATCCAGAGTTCGTATGTGGGCTGAGTTCTTAAGTACTCCGAAGGTTTTCTGTGGGCACTCCGGTTTTCTTCCCTTGGCAAAATCAACTCCCAGCTTATTCCATCTGGCTGTGGTGTTGTGCTACAAGGCCATGCATGGGTAGTTTTCAGTGGCCGGTTGCACCGCTCCTTTGGTCTGACCTCGTTGAGCTGCGCTTTTAGCAATTTTGTCTCTCACTGCAAGAAAGGTCAATTAGCAAGTCAGATGTTATTATTATTATTATTATTATTATTATTATTATTATTATAATTATTATTATGATCATCACACCATAATTTACTTGCCCTGTTTTCTTCAGCTTTGAGGTTGTAAAAGTCATTCATGAAAAGTTACTGGACATGTCAGGGCAAAATTAGTAAGTACATGTACCACGTACAAATTGATTTTATTGGACCCAGGCTCGATTCCCGGACTCGATGGGCCCCATATGAGATGAGTTTAAGTGTTGGTTTTGTTATCTGCTTTGAGAGGCTCAGGTTTTCCCCTCCCACCGACACCTAACATTTGATTTGTTTGAGATTTACTGAGCCTGCCCAATTAGTGGAGCCCTTGCAGTTGTGCTAAGCAAGATAAAATTGAGACTTTAATACTGTAGTATTAAAGGACATCCCTTGACTGCTACTTTTGTTTTGTTTTTGAGGAAATTGTTGTCTTTTCTGAGTTAATAGTGATATGAATAGTTTGAAAAGAATACAATAATTTTCTGGAATGGCAGTCTAAAATAACTTGGTTGCTTTTATCTTGTAGTGTTCCAATGGTTCTTGTGGGTAACAAGACAGACTTGCACCTGGAGAGGTAAGCCAAATGTTTTTGTTGGTTCCCTCAGATCATTCACTCACTCTGTTTAACAGCATTCAGCAGTTACTTTTAACCCAACTTCTCAGTTTGAAGTAACATAATATATATGAAGACATGATATTTAAACTGTGAAAAGAAGCATGTTAATAATACAGTTCTGAAACTTACATGTACATTGTACTTTTAAAAAGCAAGAACGAAAGGAACGTTTTAGGTTTAGTGAACTTTAAGCTAGTTGGTAGCCTGCTTGCAGGCGGTAGATGTTGTTGTCGCCACGAAACACGTATCAGGCACCATAATGGAAGAGCGTGGGATAGGTCTGGGGCGGGTGTCAAAACGACGGTTCCAATATGGGCACTGATACGTGTTTCGTGGAGACAACAACATCTACTGCCTGCAAGCAGGCTAGCTAGGTGGTTGTTCTTAATTATCCTTGCGCATCAATTGTAATTATTTTTTTATTATTGTATGTTTAGGGTGGTGACTTATAAAACGGGAAAGTCATTGGCAGAGTCGTGGAAGGCAGCTTTCTTTGAATCCTCTGCAAAAGAAAACAGTGTAAGTCACTCATTGATTCCCAGATTAGCTCTTCATTTTTCTCATTCATAATTTAAGCAATAGAAGACGTTATCCGTGTTTCCATAGCCTTATCTTAACACGAGGGGGAGTTGGGAAAATTCAAGACAGTTATGCAAGCCCGAGACGCAGTCGAGAGTTTGCATCACTGTCGAGAATTCTCCCAACACCCCCGAGTGTTTGATTAGGCTAAGGAAACACGGATAAAAGTCCTCTATTGCTTTTATAAAATATTTCTCAAAGATAATTCGACAAATGCAGGAAAAAGCTGTTTTTTTACTTCTAGATTGAAACAAATTTTCTTGATACACCCTCATATTTCCTACCAGCCAATAAAAACGCGCGTCTGACAACACCTAACGAATCAAAATTCGTGTGATGTCACAGCCGTGTTTCCATACTCTCATCTAAACACAGCTATTGACCAATGAGAGTGCACGTACTATCGTAATTATTTTATAAGAATGGATAGACCAAGGACTACTAGTCGTGAACCCTCTGCAAGGTCGCGGAACAAGGTTCCCGTTTCGCGAGAACATGGTAATTAATTTTATTCTTGAGCGGTACTGGAGAGATGATGGTCTAATCTTGCGTGTCTCTAACCCTTGACCGCTGGCCCCGGTTGTCCGAAGGGTGGATAAATAACTATCCACTGGATAACTCAATTGGTTTTGCTAGTGTTTATCCGCTGGATAGTGATTCATCCGGTGGATAGCGTTATCCACCTTTTGAACAGGCCTGGGAGTGAGACCTAATAGATTATAATCTAACTAACGCCAGACTATTTTACTTGTCAATGCCGTGAATGGGGGGGGGGGGGGGGGTATGAGGTGCGGTGGGGTTGGGAAGGGACGGTTCAGGAGTCAATGGACTAAATGTTTCATCCCTAGAGACCAAAGTCTTTTTCTCTCTCTCGATGAGAGGGGATGGAATTCTCGGTTTTGTGTCCTATCTCTGCCAGCACGTGGTCGACCTGGCTGGATTAGCTTGAAGGGCTTCT
>NC_090883.1:48182157-48202157 GCF_036669925.1 Montipora capricornis | reverse complement strand
GGTGTAAATTTTGGATTTTGGTCTCGCTTAGGGTGTTCCGGGCAAAGCGCCAATATTTTATACCACCAAGGTCTCGTTTAGGGTTCCGCGAAGTTACACAGAATTACGCAAAGAGAAACAGAAGTCAAATTTCCTTTTAAATTTTCTTTTTAGATAAAAGCATTCGATAATTATGCCTTTTTATCATTAAAACTCATTGCGTGTCGTATTTTTGTGTTACGTTCTAATTCGCTTCGCTCAAACGAACGTAAAACATTTTACCCTTAAATTCCCGTAATACAAACAAATACCACGAGAAATATGGTAGGATGCGCAAGCGTATCCAAAACAGTTTATTATAAGATAGAAATTACAAAAAGAAATTGTTACTGCACTTTTTTTTTTTTTTTTTACAACTCTTTAGATACTACTGTATGCAGAAACTAATCTACGCTCCATAATACGTTACAAACCTAAATACTTAGTTACATGCAACCTGTTTTCAAGGCTTTCTTCAACATACATATCCTTGGCAGAATCAGATTTCCACCTACCAGGAATTTTAAGTAGTCTTTCTGGAATCGAATTCCTACTATGGCGTACGGCAGCTGTAATGCCACCGGATCTTTAACTATGAAGACCATAAACATTAGGGTTGTATAGCCCAGCTGACTTAAGGTATCCCTTAAGATATCTCTACAGGTAGTATAAGAAATCTTTCCGCTCCTCAGGGTATAGCTAGAAGTACTACGGTGAAAAACAATTGGTCGAAATAAAGGGGAGGACTGTCTAAGTCAATACCAGATAAATCTAAATAACGTTGTAAAACACCAACAGGACAGTACTTAGATCCAGATGCACTAATATAGACGAAATTCCCTTCCCTATAAACATCTGTCTTACTACGAGGCACAAAAATTCTTATATAATCGCTGTGAAATTCGATATGCTCCGGAACGATATTGCATAATTCGTCATAACGAAAAAACCCTGCGAAGGCTAAAGAGCACAACGCAGCAATACGGAGATTCTTTAAATTAGCATCTTTCCTGTTATGAATATCTAAAATACGCCTTATAATTTCTGTGGAAATAGGCTTCTTTTTCATAACTGGCTATGACTTCTGGCGTTTAGCGGATTCGACGACATTTCTGCAAAATTCGCTATCTAAAGGATTACGATCCAAACTAGGGACAAAAGAATGTAACCATTTAAGGGCCGCATGGGCTAAAATTACTGAGGAGCTAGAAGCGGAAGACTGCTGAACTTCAAACAAATATAGAGAAACAACACTAAGAGGAAAAGGTAACTGCATGTTGAACTGTCTACTTTTAGACCAGTCCAAGAACTTTCTGATAACACGAACGTAAGCTTTAGTGGTCGAATCCGACCTGGACTTCAACATAACATTTAGCACTTCATAAACGTTGATTGAAGAAAACTGTTGAAAGCCTTTCCAAGAATTATTTGATAGCATAATCTGTAAAGACAAGAACAAAACATACATACTAGAAGAACAAAAGAAAGACAGAACATCCTTTAATAACCGTACAAAAATCAGTCATTGATGAGGCCAGTGCCACGTAAGACGTTAAATGATCGTATGGGCCAGTGCCGCGTAGATCAACAACCATTGATTAGGCCAGTGCCACATAAATCAACTATACTCCTATTAGGACAGCACCATATGAAATGACAGACCAAACATTAGGCCAGTGCCTTACAAATAAACGGCATACTGCCTTGGCCAGCGCCAACAACTGAAAAAACATAGGCTAGTAGACACACCGTCCAATAAATTAATCAGTAAATTTTAGTCTAACGGCCTTCTGAAATTTAAGATAATGTAATACGCGTGGGATGATACCAACTGGATGGACTACTGAGCAATTTTCCCCTCGAAGAGACTGAAAGAAAAATCAACACCCGAGGAATTGGGATTCCAAAACCTCGAGAAATACCTGGGAATCTTGCGGTTATAATAATTTGCAAAGCAATCTACACTATGCGGACCCCACAAGCCATCGAGAAAAAGAAAAAATTCTTCAGTAATTTGCCAATCATCAGTATCAATTAAACGACTTATATAAACAGCTTGTTGATTCGAAGTGCGAGGGATCCACTGTACATCTAAATGAATTCCCGATCGGATACAAATATGAAAAATCCCTCTGGCCATTTGTGCAAACCTAATTTCATGCTGCCCACTTCAACAATCTGAGCAGCTACTTGGCTATCCGTAAACCACTTAACATGTGATCCAACACTGAGGCAAATGATTGCAAAGAAACTCAATAACAGACAGTTCTCTCCACATTGAACTTTGACCTCTCTCGTTCTCCGACCACGTTTTGTGGCACACAAAATCATTGTTAAAATCAGTAATTGCTCCACCTCCGGTGGAACTGGCGTCAGAATACACAAAATAACTTGGTACCTTACTTACAAAGCAATACCTAGTGTTGATATTAACCATACTTTCCTTCCAAAAATACAGTTCTTCCTTGCAGTAATCGTCAAGAAGGGATATAGAATCCCAATTATCCCTGCACGCGGTGAACAAGACACAATGTCTGCTCATTATCCTGCCAATCTTACCCACTACAGGCCAGGTAGAGATAACTTGACCTGTGAAGGAAGACAACTCTCTCGCGGTAACTTTGAAATCGGCTTCAATAATATGATCAATTGAGTTAATGATCTTAACAATTCTCCTTTCCACAATTTAAAAGTACCTAATGTAGCATTCCAGGTAATACCCAGCCAGTCCAATACTTGGGTGGGTTCCCATACCGATTTATCTTCATTGACAACAAAACCTGCGTTGCACAAATCCGCCCTTACAGCCCGGGCCTTAATGAGACAACTTTCTCTATCCTGAACAATCGCCCAACCATCATCCAAGAAGATGGCTTTACAAAGACCCTATACTCTCCAATAACTTTTTTTTTTTTTTTTTAAGGCTTCAAAACCTTAGTAAAAACCCAAGGGGCAGAGGACAGACCGAACGGGACCACAGAAAAAACAAAATATTTCCTTAATGGAATCGGGCGCACGCCATGAAAACCCCAGAAAAGTTTGGTGCTCTTGTGCAATGTCTACATGATGGTAACCACTTTTTAAATCGAAGGAAAACATGAACCCATCCTTCACAAAATAAGACATAGCAATTTTCCAGTCCTCTTACTTAACACTTTGCTTAATTAATGACTTGTTGACATGACGCAAATCGAGAATAAGCTCTTCTTACCGCATGGTTGTTCAGAAACTGACAAAGGATTTACAACAAAAGGCTGCTCATTAACCAAACGCACCCGGTCTGAATTAAGGAGCTCAAGAACAGCTTGATCCACAAAAACAGCATAAATACAAGCCGACTTATTATTTTTCAGTTTTACGGCCAACGGAAAACTAATGAATGGCAGTCTGTAGCCATTTTCAATAATAGACAAAATGAAATCCGGAGCACCTATAGATCTGCAGAAAACTAAATTATTCTTCAGATTACCCTTAACACGTAATGAATGTCAGCTTTCAAGTTCGTAATCCTGTGTAAACTGATGTACCTGCGCCAAGGCATCATCATTGCTTTTGTTGAGCTGATTGGCCTGAGGTTGGCTTGTTGTAGGAGATTCCAGGGAAAGAATTGTAGCTAAGGGGCTGGTAACTTCCCGGCCAGAACAAGGATTGGCAGTCCTTAGCCCAGTGTCCAAATTTGCCGCATTTGAAACAGCGGAAGAAGTCGCCAAAAGCGTCTCTACGGCCTGAAAGATAAAGGCAATGACGAAACCTGTAGTAAACGGGAGGTGGGGGGGGAGGGGGAGGCTTAAAGCAGAAAGATGAATAAACTGTATGGAACCGCAAGCGTGAATGGTACTCAAGAGACAGCGGAGGGTATAAATACTAATAACTGGCCAATCCTAACATACATGAAAAACAGAATGCACAATAGTGGGTGCGGCAGGTGTGAAATGAAAACACCGCAACTAATTACTTGGAATACCAGCGGAAAATATATTTACGTTCTAATTCGCTTCGCTCAAACGAACGTAAAACATTTTACCCTTAAATTCCCGTAATACAAACAAATACCACGAGAAATATGGTAGGATGCGCAAGCGTATCCAAAACACCCATGAACATACAAAGTATAGAGGAGACTCTTTATCTTATACCACGAAAAAGTTGATTATCAGTGCCCAAAGCAATTCTTGGTTTCTTTCCACGATCACTGGAGAGTTGTTCTTTTTGGCGTCTCTTGCGACTCGCAGCTTCCCTTGCCTTCTTAAGACGTTTTTCATCTTCGGAGCCGGATGCAAGTTCGTCTGACTCGTACTCGGCTACGACCTGCCAGCCGTCCATGCTTTTATCAGCGATTTTTATCAGCTTCTGCCGCTTTCGAATACGTTGCCTGCCTTCTTGGGAAAGCTTCTTGATTTGCAACAACTTTGGCTCGATGCTTTCGCTCTCGGTTTCAATACTTTCCAAAATGGTATCCAGCTCGGCATTAAGCTCAAATTGTTTCTGGTTTCCTTTGAACTTTAGCTGCACAACTTCTTTATCTAACTTACTTCTATGCTCGATTTGCTTTCCTTTGTCTTCTAATTTTTTCTCAAGAAAATCTTTGAACATGGAAAAGACTTGATCAACGGCTGCTGAGTTGCCTCCACTGTCACCCGAAGACGTTTGGAATACTTCAGCCGAAACGGACGAACCTTCGCTCTGTATCTGGTCGTTGGGCATCACACGAATAGATGGGCTTAAAGCAGAAAGATGAATAAACTGTATGGAACCGCAAGCGTGAATGGTACTCAAGAGACAGCGGAGGGTATAAATACTAATAACTGGCCAATCCTAACATACATGAAAAACAGAATGCACAGTAGTGGGTGCGGCAGGTGTGAAATGAAAACACCGCAACTAATTACTTGGAATACCAGCGGAAAATATATTTTTTAAACGGTCTCTTTTAGGGGTCAAAATTTGCTTAAGCCACGCCTAGATTGGTCTCCTTTAGGGGTTTGACCCAAAGGCGATCTTCAGCCGTTATTCCCGGCTGGAGTGGCCGTGAAGAACGCCTCAGCCGATCCAAATAAAACCAGTCGAACTTAATTGGGTCAAACGCCGTACTTCACATGAACGTAATTCATGTAAATTAGTTGAATTGAGTTCGGCTCATGTGAAGTGCGGCGTTTAACCCGGGCCTTAGGTCCCGATATCTTTTTGGATAGTGAGCGCGCGCATTTGAAAATACCCATAATTCCCTAGCGGAGTGTAATATTTCCCAGCATGCATTACGCGACATGTCTTGGACAAGATGGCCGAAGGTAGTATGTTTTCGTTGTTGTTTACCTCAAATTGCGTTGGTTTCTGCTGTACCGGAATTAAGATATGAGAGTTTAATTTCGCTTTTTGTTTATTCCCAATGTTTTTGAACGCGCTTTCGTTGCTTGAAGCGTTAAAACTCGCTGCGTTTTTCAAGGTGAAATTATGGTACGTGGTAAAGGCTTTTCACAGCATATTAAACCTTCGAGTGTTTTGTCTGCAGGAAAGCACGTGCATGGGCTTGATCGTCGCTGAATTAAAAATTCTCTTGTGGATTTATAAATTTCTTAACTTTTCTTACGTCAATTATTCGCAGAAAAATCGAAAAAGGAAGATTCGAGTTTCATTGGCAAAGCTGAAGCGAAACCTGATCGCGCGAGTAACTTGTGCTGCTACTCTCAGCGTGTCTGTCACTTGGAGAAACTGAAGGGATTTGACTTTTGTCACAAACATATCTTGGAAGACAAAGCCAGTCCATTTAAGCCTTGTGACTTTGTGGCTAAATCAAATAGTAGGAGATGTCCGAATCCTGCTCCAAAACTGCCAGACAGAGGAAAGAGGTAGGCCATCTGAAACGAAATCTTCGATCATCTCTATGCAGGCCTGCTTGCGTTGATACATAAACTGGATTTACTGCTTGACATCTGTGTCCCAGCTGTAGAACTATTGAAGACCAGAGTGTTTAGCACATGGTTGAAAGTCAAGTATAGAATACAGAGCCCTGGTCTTATCATACAGAGTATAGTACAATATTTGATCAAGTGCAGTGCCTTTGTTGCTGTAGTAGCTACACTATGCTGTAGTCACAAATGGCCCACTGATCCTCTTAGCCACAAAATGTATCTTTCTCTCTCCCTGCCTTGCACAAATGAGCCACTATGCCCCCAAGATGGCAGGGCAGTTATCCATGGTAAATCAAAGTTTTTTCGTGACACCAACTGAAGGTAAAATGTTATTGCTGTTATGCTGGACTTCAGAGGACCTTATAACTCTTTCTACATAAAGCTACATAAATTATGCGACCTGCCACTGTGTTTTTTCCTGCAGCACATAATAGCCACAAAGAAATCAGATGAAGGTGGCAACTGAACTGCTGCCACCTTCTCCACTTTTCCAGAAGTTGAGAGAAAATAACTACCTTTTGCCTTATCTCTGTCAAAAAACTGGCAAAGATATATCTCTGCAATGAAGGGAGCATGATGTCAATATCATTTCGACAACCACAGTAGATGAAGTCACACACCTACAAAGGAAACCTACAGTAGCACTCAAACTGAAATATAGGAATGTCTTCTAAAAATTGCAGCTTTTGCATCATTCACACCCGTAAAGCCGAGCTGCGTCGAGCAGTGGAGGAGAGGAGAAAAAGAAGACACCATGAAGGTGATGGTAATGAGAGTTATGATGAGAATAAAGAAAAGCGGAGAAGAACTTCAAGCACAAATTCTCAGAAGAGTGACAAAGCAGATGGACATTCCTCTGGTGACTATACTATTGCTGATTATTAGTGTGTTTTCATTGTACAGTAATAATTATTTATTTATTTATATACTATATTAATTTTGTCTCCTTGCCGCATTTTTAGTAGTTATCGTGCATTTTTATTGAGGATACCAACATCACAAGAGTTGGTTTACAGAAGGGTCCTCAAATAAGAGACTAAAGTTGAAACTAGTTATGAAATACATAACAAACTATGGGCAATTAAGTTACTCAACATATAATGTATAAAACGTCATAATAGTGTTCCAGATAAGAGTCTGGTCTCGGGTCAATAACCAGACAAAGAAGGCTTCCTTACCCGACAGATGAAAGGAAAATGTTTAGTCAAATATTACAACAAAATTAAAAAACGAAAGAAGGACATTTCTTGGTTACAAAGTACATGTATGTTGTTTGACTCTGAAAGTGACGAACAATTAACATTCTTCCCTATGGTTCATTCGATAATAAAGAAGAACTTTGACACAAGGTGATCACATGCACCTTTGTGGGTGCCTAGAGCTTCATCAATTTCTTCCTTTTGACAGAACATAACCTTCCCCTTGATTGATAGAAGTCAGAGATTGCAGAATATTTAATGTTTTTACGATTGATTGTAATTAATCTTTCGCTGAGAATTCGAAATTCAGAGTTGTGTATGAAAACTAGGTTTTTTTCCCTTCATCTGTCTGTTGTCTTGCCTTTTACCATTTACTCCCAGGTTTTGCGATACTTTTTAGTACAAACATAAAGCAGAAACAACATGCTCAGTCCTTCCTTAGTGTGGAGAATAAATGTTTAGTATGTGGAATAAACGTTTGCATGACGTGCCTTCAGAGTAATTTGCAGTTGGTTTTTTTGCAGACTATTTAACTTAAAGAAGAAACAATCGAGTTTTACTTAAGAGCGTGTTTTGCTGTCTTTGAACTGAATTTATTACCACCCTATGGGTCAGTGAAAGACCTTAAAATGGGACAGGACATTACAAAATAATTGTACAAGAACATGTCATTCAGCTAGTGAACGTGTGAGCCCTCCTTACCCCATCCCCCTTCCCCACCCCCAAGGGGCCACTGATGGCACACCATCTGGGTGACCCCTCAAATGGTCTACATGACCCCCTGCTTAAAAAATTTAACTGAAATGCTGATAATGTATCTTTAGACAGACCACCATCTTGATGTTGTAAGTAACCATTGAAGTCTCCATTAAACTTGTACATATCGAAGGAGAGAAATAATGTTGTGAAGCAACTCATCGCACGCATAAAAATAGCATGATAATCTATTCTTGGCACATTAAAGGCTTTCAGCCAAGTCTCTCAAGTGTAAGTGCTTCAGTCACAGCTTTGTAGAAAGTTAAAAATGCCTAATGCATCACATGTGTCTGAAATGTATATTATGCTTGAGCTATTATACATGTAAATTACATGTATTTAGATTTGACAACCTCTTGTGTCAACAGTTGTGATAGGTGTTAGCTGGTAGCTGTTGTGGATACTCAGAAATGATAAAAGCCATATTTTTTTCTAGCATTCTCTTGCACTATTCAACTGTCCTTTCCCAATATGGGCATCTTTATTATTTTGTGACCTTTGACTCGATAGCATATGCTTGTCTTTTCTTTTTAACCCATTGATTCCTGGGAGTGAGACTTAATAGATTTTACTCCGTTTAACGCCAGACTATTTTACTCGTTAATGGGAGGCATCCGAGGGCGTTTGAGTTGTGAATGTGTTAATTGATTGGCCAAGAAACTCGCATTGTGTACTGAAACTGCTTTGTATCATCAGCTATCTCTGAAATTTAAGCTTCCCACACCAGTGGCTCGGTTAAGCATTGGGCTGTCATGCGAGAGGTTGTGAGTTCGACTTCGGCCACACCAACACTCGGGGGCCTTAAAATAACTGAGGAGAAAGCTGCTGCCTTTGTAATTACATCTTCAAATGGTTAGACTTTTCAAGTCTTCTTGGATAAGGACTGTAAACCGGAAGTCCCGTCTCATAGCCCTTGTTGGAAGTTAAATAGTATGGGACGTGTGTTAAAGAACCCACTCATTATTCGAAAAGATTAGGGGACGTAGTCCCTGGTGTTGTGGTCTGACCTTATCTGGATGTTTCACTTCCTAAAATTAATTGTAAACTGCATAATAAGCAGTCTGGCTAAAGTCCCCCATAAAGCATTGTAAATTAGTCCTGAAAAGCCCCAAGGGGAGAGACTAATAGCATCACTTCACTTCACTTGGTATAGAAAGTAAGCTTTGGGGACTGTTGCTTTAAAAAGTTAAAATTGTAATGAAATGGGCTCATTAGAGCATCTGTCTCAGAAATTTATCAGTTTTGTGAGGGCTAATATTTTGCTGAATATTGAAACTGTGAGGCTAAAAAATTGGGGAGAAGACTAATTGCAACAGTTTTTTATCCTTTGAAGCAATTTTTTTCAGAACCAGATTCCTTCTGTGAACACATTCGTATTGTGATTAAACTCTCATTAGCACTGCCATCAGCAAAGATGTCCTTATTACAGCCAAAAAAATACACTGCAGTCAAAGAGCATGCATGGTGATGCTTCGTATTGGTTTATTGGGAGCCTTGTGCAGAAGAGTTGTTAAAATGAATCATTTTACATTTACATGTAGATGAAGAGGTTGGCGCCGGGAGTGGTGATGACTTTCTCAAAGTGGATAGTGCATGGCACGGGGACATTGACAGTGATGCAGACTCTGTGGATAGCGAAGAAGAAGATCCTCTCAAGTGAGTTTTAGCATTTTTACTTCGTCAAACTATTGTATGGTAGGTTAAGAAGTACAAAGGGCTGTTTAAATGTTGATTTTTATTCGCTGAGTTTCCAGTGGCTGGAGAACTCAGTTTGTTGCAACTTTTATTTCTTTTTTAGGGACCTTTTTCTTGGCATTACAGTTTACATGCTGAAGCATAGTGACCATTATACCAAGAAAAAAAAGCGTATTTCATTGGGCCCCTCTGTCAAAGTCTCATAATCAAAAAGAAAAGAAAACAAGCAATTTTTCTAAACGTCATTTCAGTGTGAATGCTCTTGAATAATACATGTACCTCTCATTTGGTGTTGTGGCAGCTTCTCTTGTTTTAAGTTTAAGTCATTATTAATTTCTGCTGTTTAGCCTGTTGTTAAATTTGTTTTTGGATAGTGCACATTACTCTTGGACCCTCTGCCTGCTAAGAGTGCCACTTACAGTTTTTACTCTGTCTAACGCCAGCCAATTTTACTAATGAAGAATCCCTTGAGGGCGAAATGGTAAAGCTATCAGCAAGGTCATTTGCTCTTCTGACTGCAGCTCAGTGTTGATTGCCCACCCTAAGCCTTAAAAAACAGCTTCTGAAAGGAGATTCTTTACAGGCATGGTGTTGTATAATGCCCGACTTTCTTACTCTTCAGTGGGCAACCCCTATAGAGGCATAGTGGTTTAGAGAGCAGCAACATAATTTGCACATCTTCATCTACATCTACATGTTCCAGCACTCCGCAAAGTCCCGTTTTGACTTATGGCAGTTTCGGCTTAGGTGGCCACATATGCCTTACGTGTAAGTCTTTTAGAGACGTCATGCCAAGCCGGCCACTTCTGCTGAAGAGAACAGGAAAGCCACGACACCGGGATTTCCGTTTCTCGAATAGTGTGTGGGGAACTTGTGAACAAGTTATTTTAAGATCCCGAGTGTTGATCCGGCCGGGGTTCGAACCCGCAACTTCCCGCGTGACAGCGCGATGCTCAACCAACTGAGCCACTGGTGCACTTTGACTGCATTTCACTGTTGATTGCCCACCCTCCCCAATCCCCAGCCTTACAAGAGGGCCCTCTGAAAGGACTTTTGTTGTTGTTTTACAGGCATGCTGGTGTGTGGACAGTGGAGGAAGCAACCAGGATATGTAGGGATAAAATGATCAAACTGCGTTCGTTGTACATTGCTCAGTTCAAGAGGCTGCAGCACGTGTTGAAAGAACGGAAGAGAAAATATTTCCAAGCCATTCAGGCAGAAGAAGAGGAAGAAGCAGGTTATACAATAACTAAATTTCAATTATGACCAAGGGAGGGCTGGTCAATTACGAGTTAAAGTTGTATTCCGAAAGAGCTTAATTCTGACTCCACTAACACGAGCATTCGAAGTGAAAAGTTTATTAAGGAGTGTGCAGCCAGTCATCCGCTGAAAAGACGTCCTGGAATAGTACTAGTAAACTGCACATTGAGATACTCTCACAATTTACAACTGTATGAACTTGAATAATGTACCACGCCAGATACGAAACACCACCAAAAAACCACTCCTTATTTGTGGCTATTTTTAGAACTACTATATTTTGACGCATGTGACGTATGTGACTGAGAACATGCGTGAAGTGGTTCACGTATGTCACATACGTATGTGACATAATAAATGGCTGACCATAGGTCTCTTATGATTGGCTATTGTGAAAACACCCCAAGGCTGCTGCCCAACTGTCGCCTGGGGCGCCTTATTTGCGAGCGCGGGCGACCAAATTTCTGAACAAGTGGCCCGAACGGGTGCCTAAATTATAGCAAGGTGATTCATCCTCACTTGTGATTAATTAATTCTGGACTCTTGAAAAAATGACTCGAGCTTCTCCGGAAAATAAATTCCTTAGGCAGCAGCCTTGACACCCACTAAAGCCCCCCTGCGAGGTGCTTCTAAAAATAAAAAGATACGGCAAAGGGTTGATTCAATGGGTTAATATGGAAGATGGAGGCTCCGTGTAATGGGCTTCTGCTGACGTAGAATGGCAAAACTCTCCCGCGAAGGCGAAAACAGCCACCGAGATGACATCAGTCAAAGAACCCGAGCGTCTCTGACGTGCCATCAGAATATTAATTTCTGACTAATTCAGGCACTCCGGTCTCTCAACCGTCTAGTCAGGAATTAGATTATTCTTTGATTTCATTCACGTGATAAGACGGCCATGTTGGTGCCAAAGTAATGGGAAAAAAGGAACTCGCGTTTTGGATAATAATAGCGTCAAATTCCCAAAAGACTTTTTCGCTACTGTTCTTTCCCAACCAACATGGCGGCCGTGACGTCATATGCAATCAAAGAATAGACTTTTTTGCAGATACGGCGGCCATTTTGATTTCTATTGTTTCGAAAGACATTATGGGATGCTCAGGGGGCAAATTAAAATGTATTTGCCTCCTGGGTATCCCATAATAGCGATTTGAAACAATAGAAATCAAAATGGCCGCCATATCTGCAAAAAGGTCTATTGTGAAATTTCGTATAATTTGTTGAACAGCGGAATGGACACAAAATCGTAAAGTTAGAAAGATCAGGTCACTGAAGTTCATCTGTTCCAAATGTAGTACAACGTAAACTCGATTTTGACCAGTTTCTAGGTAGTGGATCCTCACGGTTTAGAATTGGACTCGCATTGTTACATACCGGTACCATCGTTGGATGCTTTTTAATGGCGTTATTCGTATCCCTTCATTTAACCCGCATTTAAATCTTTGTCAAAGCACAGAGCTGTCCTTGTTGTTACGACCCTGATTTAGTTTCCTCTGCGCAATATTTTTTGTTTTCGACGGTAAAGTACAACCAGGAAATTAAATGAGTGTATCTTAACAGCCTATGCATAAAGGTAACGAAACGACCTTTATTTAAGTGTCTAGTCGTTTTAGCCCCGGAGCACTAATTGCGAACACTGTAAACTGAAATCAACAAATTTACGCAAATCAAATCAAATGTTAGTTTTGAGGTGAGGGGAAAGCCGGAGTACGCAGAGAAAAACCTCTCGGTGCAGAGTAGAGAACCATCAAACTCAACCCACATAATGACGCCGAGTCTGGGAATCGAACCCGGGCCACATTGGTGGGAGGCGAGTGGTCTCACCTCTGCGCCATTCCTGCTCCCTCAAAAGAAAGTTAATGGGTATGAAAAAATAAAAGAACAGGGAGAAGCAGAAAGCGAAACAAAAAAGATAGTTTTCCCCAGAATTTTCAGGGTGGTAGAGGTTGCCAAGTTCCTATTAGAGGTTGCATCCAGTTCTCTCCTCTCCCCCCCCCCCCCCCCCCCTCCCTCTCTAAACTGAAAAGATGCTTCGCCTTTCCAGAATAATGTATCTTTTTCTATCCGCACGTAGGCGAGTGCCAATTGACCCCCTCACAGCTCCTTGGACGTAAACACCGTCACGAGCGTCCTGGCAGCGAAGCTTTGTTACACAAGCAAGCTAAAGAAAAGAAACACGGAACATCAACGCGACATCAGAATGTGTCAACGCTGCGCTGTACTTATTCCCCTGGGGGAAACAGGTGTCCAGAGAGGGTTCTGCCTCTCACGAAGCACTGTATGAAACGTATCCTTCAGGTTCATCTCTTCACGTTTATCTCATCTCATCTCACTGAGTCACTTTCAACATCGGGAAGTATTTGTTTACAAATTTGCCTCAATGGGTGAACCCCAACATCTTCTAATCAATCCTTAAAAAAGTCAGCATTGAGGATATTAACGGTTTATTGCTTTATTTCCTATGGAAGAAAGAGAGAGAAGTAATCCTGGCCCTTATCTGTGGAGAATTTAAAGTACTACTACGACCAAAAAACAATTCCTTTTTTTTCTTTGTATTTCAAAAGTATGTTAACTAAACACTAAGTGGCCCAAGTTCTAAGTTCTGATTTTAAAATTTGACTGGAATTTTCTAATTTATTGGTACGCCATTACTAACTTTAAAATCTTGAGAGACCTGGGTCGAGGAGAAAATGACGTCAAAGACTCACTAGTTAAAGAATGCAATGCGTGTGTACGCGGCTGAATTAATATGCAGCACGGGAATTTCGGGCTTTCAGACTTTTAAACCCGTGTTTTGCATATAATTATAATAAATTGCGTTTACACGCTGAAATTTTAAGCTAGTGAATAAATGACCTCATTTTCCCAAGATCCAACCCTCTTAGGGTCAATAGGTTAGTTTTGAACGTGAGTAATGATGGACCGAGTATCAAGTATTTATGAGTCAATGAATCAATGAGTCACGAGTCAATGAGTTAGTGCAGTTACCCTAACCCATAAAATGAAAGATAAAATTTCAGAGAGTGCTTAGGCCTAATTACTGAAACGAGGGCTTAGGCGTAATCAATAAATTATTGCTATATTGACTGTGAGTCTCATTGACTCATTGACTCATTGACCATTTGACTCATGTAAATCATGGGACCCCTGGCGGACCACGAAATCCAAAACTTACACTCAAAATAAACAGCCTTTGGATAAAACTCAAAGCTCAAAATTTTGCCAGTTAGGTGTAAAGCGAACACGTTTTCAAAATCTGAAGAAAAAAGGAAGTGATCTTTTATCATAGTAGCACATAAAGCAACAGATACCTGAAAAATTCAGGTGACTCTAACGGGACTCGAACCCACGCCCTCTGCGATGCCGGTGCAATGCTCAACCAACTGAGCTATGAAGCCACACAGTTGGAAGCAACCAAGGTCAGTTTGTTGGGCTTAATTGTTCCAGTGAAGGACTCGATGAATAAAGTGAATTTATATTTGAAGTGCGGGCCACAGACGAAACGCACTTATCTGGTCAATTTATGCAATGGTCTCTTTTCGACACCTGAATTTTTTATATTTGTAGAGACAAGACAATTGCTTAAATTGTCCAGATAATTGCGAGGGTCACTTCTCTCTTTCGTCTATAACCCGCTCTCCAAATACTACTGGAGGCGTCACTATACGGACTCAGACGTTACGTTGCTAGGGATATTAGAGAGAATGTATGAGAGACAGGTTACCAAAGAAGAATTGATGACGTCATTTTGACGCCATCTTGAATGCTTTGCATAAATTGTTTTGCGTAAATTGTTTTGAATTTTTGCGGGAAAAAGTAATTTTCCTTTTAAAAAAGTTAACCATAAATTTACTGGCTCTAGGGCCTATGTCACCCAGTAACTTTCAAAGTTATTTTTATGGGTAACAATTTGCGGGTTGTCAAAATGAGAAAGCTTAAAATTGCATAATTAGGCTAGTTTTAAAAAGAATTCTGATGTTATGTTTATTGAAAGACACCCTCCAGAAACAAATTCGTATGTGAATCAGAATGCGAGAAAGTGTTCAGTGTAAGCAATAACGCTGGCAAAGACTGCCCTCATTAGCCGCAGTTAAACGATCGAGCATTTTTATTAAACATCAAACGAAAGGAAAACGAAGTATGCTATGAAAATGATGAGATAGGCGGTTAAGCATGCAGTCGAACTAAGTCTTCCAACATTTCGTTGGGCGAAAATGGTTAATCGATCATGTGGGGCTTTAGGACATTACTTTTATTTTAATCCTGGTATCTTACTTCATGATAAGCTGTAAGCGCGAAGTAACAATTGTGACATTTCATTTTTGATGAATTCTCGCCAAATGGGCCTTATTCGCGCGGCAGCCATTTTGGCCTTAGACAACAGATTTCGTACCCCAAGCCTCGAGTTGAAATGTTTGGGAACGAGTTTCGGTGGGCAAAACAAACATTTTCAATCCCTCGGGACTCAACATGGCTGCCATGTGATTAAGGCCCATTGTAATTATTACTGGCATGTTACATGAACCTCATTTGGACGACCACGCCCGAATCCCGTATTGACCAAATAGAAGCGGGATAATCCCCGTTCGTAGCCTGAGACAACCCCTCCCAAGTCCTATCTTGAGCTAGTAGGAGCGGGATGATTTCTGCAGCAATACTCCTAGCAAGTTATTGTTGTAGTTTCCTTAAAGTAATTTCCCTAACTCGATGACAGACATAACTCATGACCCAAACCAGTTGCTTTTTCAAAAGTGCACGTTCGTCTCCATTGGTGAAAGTCCTTGTGACAGAAATGTGGCCAAGGTATTCAAGCACACCGCCTGTAAATTGCATATGGAGCTACCAGCAAACATGAAAAGACCAGATGTGAAGAAAGACCTACAAGACGCAAAGGAAAGGGCTAGGTAAGTTCGAATTTCGCTTTGAAACGCTCGAAATGTGCTGTAAAAATGAAATGACCTGCTCAGGTCCCTGATTTGGCTTGGAAACCCTTATCCTCCAAGTTAGCGGTCTCCTAACATTGCTAAACAGAGTGAGACCACTTGAAACACTATCTCAGAGACAAGGAAGGCAAGCAGCTTCTTGCAAAGTACTATGCACTCGCGTTGTCCGAAAACAGTAGGGAGCTTAAGCAACGACGACGGCAACTACAACGAGATCGTCATCTCAAAATTTAAATTTACGTTATTGTAATCAGTTTGTGACTATTTCAACCTTTTTAATGTGGCAAGGGTGTGGTATTTTCCCAAGTGGCCTATTGTTTTTGGCCACTAAATATGCAAATTTGTGACACTCTCGTAGCCGTCGCCGTTGTCGTTGCTGGAGCTCCCTAATAAGGGCTGCAAGATCTACGACGGCGACGTCGACGTGTAAACGTCACCTCAGACTTTGACTTGGCACTATCGTAAGTGTTTCGCGATTATTCCGTCTCGTTCGCGTTGCACAGCGTGGCTAAAAATCGATAGGTACGAGCGGTTTCAGTTAAAAATAGAGAGTGAATGGTTCACATTAGTATACTCACATTGTCGTCAAACCTCAAATTTGGTGAGTTCACGGCGTTTTTATGCGGATTACCGCAAAAGATACGCTAAAATGCGCGCCGCGCCATTATTTTCCTTTTTTTAACCATTGCTATTATTATTTTTCTGGCGTTGTCGTTGCTGTCGTTTCGTGCGAATAGAACGGCGCCGCCAAAGCAGGCGCCCATCAAAAGAGAAAGCCGAGCACTTCGGTCTAGCTTTGGAGTTGCTAACCACAAAGTTATACATAACATGGGCATAAACGTAAATAAGCAGGAGTGACCGGCGTGAGAGAATGCTATTGGGAACCTCCGAAGACAGTCTAGGGAGAGATCCTCGTCTGAAATTCTGGAAACTTTGAGTGTTTAATTGGGACCATTTCTCTCGTTGCATCTTCAAACAGAAGCAATTTCAGGGCGTGGAACTTTGCAGTTATGTTTTTTTTTTTTCTGGTCTTGAAAATCTGTTGAAACGAGCCTCAGAGCGGTACTTGAACCCAGTTGTAAAATCCAACGCCATAACCACTGGAGCACTCAGCCTCAATGCGATAGGGGCCACTGTTTTCGTGTAACCCTTTGACTCCCAGACCTGAGTGATCAGTATGTAATTTCTTCTCACTCTTTCAAAGAAACGTTAGTCAGACAGGCATTGAGAATGAAGATTATTATCAGCTTAAGAGGCGTGATTTTGTCGTAATATTAAATTCTCATGCCTATCCAACAAAGAAATCTGTGGTATTAGTTAGGAGAATGAACGCTTCGGTCTTGGGAATGAAAGACCGGTTAACTAATTTATAGAGCTCCGTATGTGTCTTTTTTATTGTGCGGTTTCTTGTTGAAGAACAAGAGTGGACGAAGGACCCACCCAATGTGCTGGAAATGCGTTTTCCGTGGAAAATTGTTCCTGGAAGCCTTCCTTGCACAACCATCAGCGCATTACATGAAAACGTTACATCGTTAAATGCAACTGAATATATTTTGAAAGACTTAAAGAATTGGCTCATCTACTCTTTTCGTTATTAAAACATTATTCCATTTCTTGGGAAAAGTACAACTGATCCTCAAGGTTATGCTTTTACTTTAGAGAGCTTAAGCACGCGCGTTTTTGAGACGCGGACGGCAACCGGAAGTGAATATTTCGCACGCCAGGATAGCGGTCTCTCCCATATTTTTAAACTAAGGGTCTCTAATAGTGAAAAGATACTTAGCGATATAAATGTGGTTGTGTGAAGACAAGCTAAAAGGGAAAACAGCTCACTTCCGGTTGCCGTCCGCGTGTCAAAAACGCGCGTGCTTAAGCTCCCTAATAAGTGACTTAAAGATCTACGACGCTTTCTCTCTTTTAACCAGTGATATCATTGTTTTGTGACGTTGTCATTCAGTTGATCGTGACCACCGCGGCGAAGATCGTTCAGTTCCTAATAACAACGTAAACGCTGTCAAACAATCATTTCATGGTCTGTTTAACCCTGCGCTAATTTCGTGGCAATTTAATCGGAAAGTAGCACTGATCTTCATGTGTATTCTCTTATTCCAAGTTTTAAGAAAGAAAATAATAATCTTATTTTTCAATATTCTACCCGTAATCCACTTTATAGATTGCGTGAGACCAGAGCTTTAGAACAAAAAGATGTTGATGTGTCCGAAGCTCTTCAGGAGAAATGCAGCGCTCTTGTGCCTCCTTCCACCACTTCTGCTAACCAGACCGAGGTCGAGATGTCACCCACTGCTCGTGAAACAACGTTAGCAAAAAAGCCGTCGCTTTCTTCGTTGCCAAGTGTTATGTCCTCTTCTTGTCCCGAGAAAATGGACATCGATAGCAGCTGTAGTAAAAGCGCTGATGATAGGCCGTCGTCGGCCTTGTCCGCTTCAGTCACGGCAGCCTCCTCGAACTTAAGTTCGGTTTCACTGTCGTCGATTTCGACTCCCTCTGAGAGTATCTCACCTGGTTTCGCTGCTGCTAGTCTTGTGGCGGTATGTAGCAGTCCTCAGATATCGCTGCAAGGGACGCCGTTAGACAGCGTAAGCAACGCAAGTGGAGGAGCAGATGTGGAATCATTGCCAGACACGAGATGTGAGCAGAAAAAGATTGTTGATGCTTCGTCTGATAGTGCCAGAAACGATGCTGATTTAAAACCGGTTGCTGCCACTATGGAAGACGGCTTAGAAGATCGTAAGACAGCTGAGGACAGAAATCAAGAAGCCACTATATCGAAACTAAAGGAAATAAAAGAAACCGGCCTTAGTTCTATTCGAGCTATGAACACAACAACTACAAAGTCGGAAAAGGCGGAGTCGCAAGTTAAACGCGCTGAACAATTCGTAGAAGAATCCAGTGAGACATCAAGCAAGGGAGAGGGCCAAGAGTCGCATATCCTTCCTCAGGCTTTTGCATCACATAGAACTTCCATTGCCTCTGTCTCTCCTCCTCCGTTGAAGACTACCTCCTCTGAGGACACTGCGAATAGTGGCTCGCAGTCTGTGTCGAACAATCCAAGAGTGGCTTCGCCCACGTCAGTGAATACTGAGCAAGATGCCCCCTGTGAAACCGAAAGAGCCGTTGCTTCCAAGCCCTCCTCGAAGGCTCCCCTTGAAGAGCCTTCCGCCAACTCACTAAAGTTAGCATCAAAAAGTGTGTCTCAAGTTTCCTCAAAGGGTTACAGTGATGAAACTTCCAGCGGCTCAAAGGCATCTGCATCTGCTACCACTAGGGCTGCCACTGGAGAGCCTCCTGAGAACACGACAAAGGCAGTGTCAAAGAAGGCTCCTCAGGTTACCTCAAAGGGCGACACTGGCGACTTGTTGGGAGCGTCCAGCGCTTCAAAGGCAGTCGCATCCACTTCGACAAAGACTACAGCCGCAGAGTCTTCAGACAACGTACCAAAGGTAGCGTCAAAGAGCGTTTCTCAGGTGTCCTCAAGGTCGGGTGACGTGCACAAAGCCTCTTCACAGAGGCTTTCCCCAGTACCGCTTAATGTTGTAAAACAGGCAAACCAAGTGAGATCCGGGGCCCTTTGCACCCGTCGCAGCTGACAACGACGACTTCTGGGACTACCGTAACTCAACCGTCTAAAACGAAGCCCTCGGTTGCGAGTGACGGCCCGCGTCCCACTGTTGTAAAAGCTTTCCAGCACTTGCCGTCAGGAATGACTGCTTCTAGCTCGAAGCAGTTCAGTGCCATATCTTCAGTCGTTTCCAAGGACACAAGTAAGGACTTGAAGACCGATCAGACCAAGACTCAAGATCAGGGGGATACGGGTAAAGTGTAGTTGAAAATTGTGCACAATGGAGTCTCGAAGAAACTTGTCAGTGTTAGCTCACAGAACTCATCGGTGGTGCCACCCTCGGAGCTATGTGGTCTGTTCACCTTCATTTTTAAACAACATACTTCTAAAACTCGTTGTCAGCTTCCATTGATTTCGTAAAGTAACTATACTGATACTTTTACAAGATGAAGGTGTTATTGTCTTGATTTAATGTTCATATAAAATATAAAAAACGGAAGTTTCAAACATCGTTCTGAAATTAAAGAGCAGCATTATTGTGCTTCGGTTTTGCTGTTAACAACCCCTTGTTTGGAAACCGTCAAAATCCTTTTACCGGGAATCAGGCTCGCGTTCTAGTCATTATCTGCGCCTCCCAACT
>NC_090883.1:48174657-48177157 GCF_036669925.1 Montipora capricornis | reverse complement strand
AGCAAAGTGCATAATTGAGATCTTTGCGATGGTTTCATTGGCTAAGCAGAGCATCACGACAGACCTTTTATCAATTGTCATTTATTATATCTCTCAGATAGTACGCGAGCTATGGTTGGCTAATTTAGCGGGCCGTATTCCAAAATCCTTTTGTTTGCATGCAAATTAGCCCTTGTTGCCTCGTTCAAGGTCAAATATTCTTTTGAATTTTAGAATGAGGCAACAAGGGCCAATTTGGTGTATGGCCTGCGGTACGGTCCACTAACTTTGAAATCTTCATGCATCATTTTGCAGCGAGTTTTTCATCTTCATGCTTTTTATCTTCTTGCTTGACCTCAGCGCGGCATTTGACACCGTTGACCACGATCTACTTCTGCAGAAGCTTCAATCGGTGATTGGCATACAAGGAATAGCCCTTTCTTGGTTTCAATCGTATTTAGGCAAAAGATCACAACAAATTTCAATCAACGGAACCCTTTCACGAAAATTCTATCTGCAGTGCGGAATTCCGCAGGGATCATGCTTAGGCCCACTACTGTTTATAATCTATTCGAGTAAGCTGTTTGAGATTCTAAAGTTCCACCTACCAACAGCTCACGCGTACGAGGATGATACTCAGCTCTACTTATCTTTCAGCCCTGTCGTCAGCTGCAGTCAGGCAGATGCTATCTCGGCTGTTGAGAACTGTATTCGTGACATTAGGCAATGGATGCTTGAAGATAAATTAATGCTCATCGACGACAAGACTGAGGTTTTACTCATTGGAACGCTTAAACAGCTGGCAAAGACCTCAATTGAAAGCATCAAAGTTGGCGAGGTCGATGTCAAGCTGGTCAATGCAGATCAATGCAGTCCGTAACCTTGGAACCTGGTTCGACATCAATTTAACAATGAATGCGGACATTAATAAGACAGTTTTTTTTTCTCTAGCATCATCAAATGACAGGACAACTTGGTCAAGAGTACTTTTTGTCCAGTTTACGTCATCATTACTGGATAATTAGGAGACGTTCAGCAAATGTTTTCAATGCAAGAAACTTGAAGCTCCACGCGGAGAACAGCTCATGGCCGACTTGCCGAAAGAAAGATTGAGGTAAGGAAAACCGCCATTCTCTTACATCGGTGTGGATTACTTTGGTCCCTTTTTGGTTCGACATGGTCGCTCTAATGTAAAACGCTGTGGTTGCCTTTCGCTTGTGTGGTCGTTAGAGCTGTAGACATTGAAGTTGTGCACTCCCTTGACACTGAAAGCTTTAAAAATGCGTTGCGGGGATTTATCAGCACGAGAGGGTGTCCTAAGACCATCGACAGTGATAACGGAACGAACGTCCACGCAGGCGAAAGGAGCTTCGTGAATCGCTAAATGATTGGAATCAAAAGGTCCATAAACCAGTTCCTTCGTCAGAGGAAAATCACATGGAAATTCCACCCACCTTCCGCGTCATACATGGGTCAACTACTTTGACCACCACATGTAATTATTTTATCTTGTAATCATGTGTTGTGACTGTACTTTTCTTTCTATGTTGATTTTAGGTAAATAGTGTGAAATAAATTAACCATGAACCATGTGGAGTCTGGGAACGAATTATCAGATCCATTCGCAAAATCCTCCGAGCCTTGCTAGGGCAGCAGGTCATTTCTGACAAAATGCTGCAAACATTGATGAGTGAAATTTAAGGAATTTGAATTCCCGACCACTGACCCTAGACCCGAAGGATTTGGACCCACTGACACCCAACCATTTGCTGTTGTTTAAAGACAGTCCAAATTTGCCGACCGGATCTTTCTGCAAAGAAGATGTTTAAAGCAAGCGCCGTTGGAGGTAAATGCATTACATGACGGATGTATTCTGGAAGAGCTGACTAAAAGATGAATATTGGCCCACACTGTTAGTGTCAGGAGATCTTGTCTTCATTTCCAATGAAAATTTACCACGAGGAAATCGGCCATTAGGCAGAGCAATTGAAGTCCATCGCGGAAAGGAGGGGTATGTCAGATCGGTGAAAGTTCGCACGAGTTCAACGATTCTTACAAGACCATTGCAGGAACCCATGACCCGGAGCCTACAACTCTACTGTGTTCGTGCAACAGCGTTTTCACAGACCGCTTTATTTTTAGATTGAATTTCCCGCGAATGAGACTCCCACAGGAGCCCCATGACCAATTACAAGAAATTAAGCTGACGTCATAGGGCCACCGAACCGGAACTGTCTTTTTTTTTTTTTGACCTAATTCGCGGGAAGGGCTATTCTAAAAATAAACCTACTTGTGAAAACGCCGTTTCACAGACGCTGTATGGAAGTTGCACGCTCCAGATGGGCTCCTGACCAGTACAAAATTATGCTCCTTAAAAGGAGAAAGGGGACCTTAAGGAGGCTCGAAAGGGTTTTCAGCAGAGCGCACGCGCGCGTACCAACACACGCACTTCGTAAGCTGCTCGCGTCAGCTCGTGATTCAAACGGGTCAGAAGAAATAAGCAAATACCGCTAATTTCGCT
>NC_090883.1:48164657-48167157 GCF_036669925.1 Montipora capricornis | reverse complement strand
TCTAGAAACTAATAGCATTCTTGATATCTGGGGCCAAGTAAATCTCATTCTGTTTCTTAAAAACTCCACTTGACGTATTGATATTTCATAGGCTGGACGACCCACTCTTGCATGAGAAGCTGATGGAGTTGACAAAGTCCTAATGGGGGTGTACTGAGGTGCATGAAGCTGCTCTTAATGCTACAACAAGTTGCAAAAATAGTGGAGACACTTCACCTTCTTGGGGCGTTATTAATTTCCCTATTATCTCTCACACTGCAGCCCCCCTCCCCACCTTATCAGTGTTGCTAGCAAGACAAAAAAATGTTGGGAACTTAAGCAGTCAACATTGAAACGGGGAGAGGGGAGAGGAAGTGGGAAAGGTTTAAATTCTAGATACGGAGGGCAATGGAAGCTAGAAAAGGTGTTTTTTAATGAAAGTGTCTCAACAATTTTGCAACTCGTTGTAGCATTTCCCAGCTATGTAGTAAAATAAAATGTTGAAGTTGTCTTACCAGCGATTCAAGAGGCGGTATTCTTCCAGCATTCGCTTGCATTTGGGTACCTCTGTCCAATGAATTAATTAAACGTTGGACAGAGTCCACCGCAACTTCAAGGCGAACGATCAAGTTTTCCGCCATTTTAAGGTCAGCGTGGGGATAGAATCTTGCACAGTCATTCAAAAGGCGCAAAACTGTTTCTAAAAGCTCAGTTGTTGGAGAGCAGTAACAGACATTAAATAGCAGGTAGAAGACAAGGCATTTTACAGCTGCCGCCATATTGACGATTTCTAGTTAAAGTAAATTTTCAGTGTTATCATACACGAATAGCCATGCAGTCAAAAGGCACTTCTCGTGCTGGCATATACAACGTGATTTGCGAGACCAGCATATACTTGCATTTTAGCGCATGTACGCGCATTTCAGCACCAGTATATATGGGCCCTTGTAGGATGCGTATATTTGGGCATTTATCCCAGCGCTTAAGTTTACGCAAATATGTGACCATTTAAAAACGCGTATATACGCGATCTTAATGGTCATATATATGGGCTCAAAGCCCATACGTATCGTATTTAAGCAAGTATACGCGGCAGAAAAACCCGTGTATACCATGTCGTAATTTTGAAACGAATGGCCAACCATATGGTTTGTCTGTTCAAACTATCAAGGAACAAAGAATTTCGAGATAAAATCGCAGAAAAAGCCGAATCCTTCATGTCATCAGGCGCAATCAACAGTTAAAGAAAAATTTATCTTATTGGATGATTCAGTGTGCTTCTCGGTGTTTGGATATCCGATAAAACACTCCTTCTCGTGTTTGATATATTACTTCAATGACACTGTTGAAGGCCTTGAAACTGGATTTTCCTAGGAGTAATGTTGGCTGGACCAGTCCGAAAATAAAAAAAAAAAAACGCGAATTCGACGAAGAGGAAAATGCAGCTAAATTTCTTGTGTGCGTTGCAATATTTATTTCAAGCTTCTTATACAAATTTTTGAAAGAGAATATTAAATTGCGAAAAAACATTTCACTGAAAGATCGTTAAAAATCTTTATTTTTTGGCTTTTATTTGGTAAAAGAGATGCAATACTTAGCGAGAAATAATATTTCAAGTGAATACTGTTGGCCTCTCAAGTTTTGGTTCAGCACTGGCAATTAATGTTTGTAGATGGCGATTAAACTGTCTTTCACCTCCCCGAGCCTTTTCCCATCTTTCGAAGTCGTATGATCTCTTATTAAAGACAAAGTTCCTTCAACTAATTGTTTCTCTGCAGTTTCACGAAAGTTGACCGTGTGTGTTAAGAAATCCAGAAGCAGATTTCCCTTGGTCGATTTGGGGTCAAACACTTCTGTAACATCGATAGAATATTCTTTGTTGTAAATTTCATGCTTCCAACCTTTGGTCTTAGCAATCTCGATAAGATTCTCGGCCGTTTCGTAGTTTTCGCTCGGGCCGCCCTCTCGACCATGCCAATCCTTGGTTTGCTTCGCCAAAACCCGGTTTATCAGGTCTCCGCCAGAAGAAACGATGAATACCAAAACTCCGTTTTCGCCAAGTTCCTTTTCAAAACAATGGCACAAAGCCTTTTCTGTATCAATATAGTAGATACTGTGAATAAAATGGACAAGATCAAACTTTATTGGCTCCTTCTCGCTGTCTTGACTGTACTCCTGGAAAGTTTGCGGACAGATTTCGAACTTCGTTTCTTGGACACCTAAAACACTTGGTGGTAGATTCTCAATGGCTGTGTTGTAAAGACCACGCGAATATGAATTGGGTTCGATTGCCCTGTTAAATCGTATTTTTATTTGAGAGCCGTGGCCTGTCTTCTGTAGGTTTTCCTCGATTATTTTTAGGATTAATAAATAATTTTCCCCATTTCCACTTCCAACACTTAGAATGTTCAATTGCTTCCTGTGGTTGAGCATTCTTGGAACCAGTGACGGAAGATGTTCTTGAAGCATTTCTTTGTTTTTCGCAAATTGGCCACTTTTCGCGTCAAATATCCTTAGGCTT
>NC_090883.1:48144657-48157157 GCF_036669925.1 Montipora capricornis | reverse complement strand
ATAGATATTTATCTACCTGTACCTGTACCTCCCCCCTCTTGTTTTCTGTAAAGTGATTTCAAATTATAATTACTCAATCTTGGCAAAGCAATGTAAGCCAATTGGACCGCTGCATTATCACCTCAGTGTCTGGCTCTAAATGCATTTTCACGGTATTTATATATAAATACTACAACTTCTACAATCCAAAAATAAGATACAAACAGCAGTGATAAACATATTGAACTTGTTCATTGATAATGACTCATCCTATTTGTTATATATAAATAGCTGTTTTAAATTTCTACAATCCAACTTATTTTTTCCTTAAAATATGTTTTCTGTGTACTTATTACGAGTACATAACACCATCAAAAAGGGGGGATGGGTCACCGTGCCCGTTCAGGAGAAAATAGCGATTCCTTGACAGATTAAGCTTGGCGTCAATGAAAATGCGCCATTTAGCTAATGCGCGCACCAATAACGCAAGAAATTATGCGCAGTAGGATTGCGCAATGCAAAACCAGGGAATCACCTTAAAAAGAGTTGTACACCAATGGAACTAACCATCAAAAGAAAATATTTCGATTATGAAATTGAAAAGTAAAACTCTGAGCGAGTGAGTCTCTAGGTCCAAAAAAGAAAGAACAGGTATTGTCCAGGAGGAATGAATAGTACAAATTGAAACTATCCTACAGAAAAAGGAAAAGTATTGATTACTCATTTGCAATATATGTGGGTAAATAAGGTTACTAACTTCACTTTGCTACAAGTGGATGTAGAAGAAACATAATCATGTTGCCAAAATAATTTCTAGCCAAACCGTGAGTTGTTCAGCACTGGCAATTACTGTCTGTAGATGGCGATCAAACTATCTTTCTTCTTTCCAAGCCTCTTCCCAGATTTCAAAGTCGTATGATCTCTTATTAAAGACAAAGTTCCTTCCACTAATTGTTTCTCTGCAGTTTCACGAAAGTTGGCCATGTGTGTCAAGAAATCCAGAAGCAAATTTCCCTCGATCGATTTGGGGTCAAACACGTCTGTAACATCGATGGAATACTCTCTAGTGTAAACTTCATGCTTCCAAGCTTTGCTCTTTGCAATCTCGACAAGCTTCTCGGCCTTTTCCAAGTTTTCGCTTGTGCCGTCCTCTTGGCCATGCCAATAACGACCTGAAACGATGCATACAAAAACTCCTTTTTCGACAAGTTCCTTTTCAAAACAATGGCACAAAACCTTTTCCATATCTACATAGTAGATACTGTGAATAAAATGGACAAGGTCAAACTTTATTGGCTCCTTATCGTTGTATTGACTGTACTCTTGGAAAGTTTGCGGACAGATTTCGAACTTCGTTTCTTGATCATCGAAAGAAGCTGGTAGATTCTCAATGACCGTGTTGTAAAGACCACGCGAATATGAATTGGGTTCGATTGCCCGGTTGAATATTTTTATTTTAGAGCCGTGCCCTGTCTTCGGTAGATTTTCCTTAATTGTTTTTAGAATGAATAAATCTTTTTCCCCATTTCCACTTCCAACACTTAGAATGTTCAATTGCTGACTGTGGTGGAGCATTCTTGGAACCAGTGACGGAAGATATTCTCGGAGCATCTCTTTGTTTTTCGCAATTTGGTCACTTTTCCTGTCAAATATCTTTAGGCTTTCAACATAGTGAATTTCGGCGTTTAAAGGAAAAGAGGACATTTCTCCCTATATTCCTTGGAAAAGAAAGTTTGGTCGATTTTTGTCTTCTGCGATCAGGCGTACTTTACTTTAGAGAGGGCGCGAGAAGGTACGCCTGATACTTTCTTAACGATTCGTCTGCCCCCTACCTGTCAAGAGTGACGTTAGCTTTTGCCTTGCTATAAATGTGAGACAATCAGATTTTCCCAGAAAAATAGGATTCTAGCTGGACTGTCTGCGAAATCAGACTTTATCCCTGCAATGAAAGCTACTAGTATTTCTGCAAAGCCGCCAACCATCAAGGAACAAAGAATTTCGAGATAAAATTGCAGAAAGAATCCTTCATGTTATCAGGTCCAATCAACAGTACAATGAATATATCTTATTGGACCATTTAGTGTGTAGTATCGTGGGATACTTTTACGAGTCTCGCTGTACACTCTTTTTGAGGCTGCGATTATAACCAAAATTTTAAGAGCGTATTAAGAACATTCCTCAGGTTAAGAGTCGATTTTTATTTTATTTTGTTCATTTGCATTCTAAATTAAAGCATAAAATAAAGGTGAATAAATGTAAATTAACCCAAATACTTAATGGAATATGTTTGTAATAATGAGTCGTTCTCATTGTTCTTACGCTTTCAGCACAAGTAGATTGCAGTATTGTAATTCACTTTTATACGGACTTACCCTACTGCGCTCTCACTAAACTGCAGCGTGTTCAAAAACTCAGGTGCAAGAGTCCTATATCTAGCACCACGGTATTGCCATATCACACCTATATTACACAAATTACACTGGCTACCTTAAACGTTTAGAACAGATTATAAGATTATTATAATCACTCACAAAGCAATCCATGGTACAGCTTCTAATTATATATCATCTCTCCTAAGTTTTAAACCTAATTCTTCCTACAGCCTCAGATCAAATAACAAATATCTGCTTTCAAATCCAGATTTCAGGACTCTCCCTATTCTTGGCGATCGAGCCTTTGTGGCCGCCGCACCAAAACCGTGGAATAATCTTCCGTTAGATCTTAGATGCACTTCCAGTTTTAGAGTTTTTAAGCGTAATTTGAAGACGCATCTTTTTAAAAAAGCTTTTTCTGATATAGTACTGTAATTTATAGACTAGATAATTATTCATTCGTGTAATTTTGACTATATAGAGTTATATTTTATATACTGGTAATATATTGTTCTTTATTGTAAGGCGCATTTGAAAACTGCATAGTTGAATTTGCGCGGTATAAATAAATGTTATTATTTATGATCGTTCCAAAATTAATTCAGTAACATCAAATTCATCCGGTTAAATAAAGTCTGTGACCTGATGCCAATTCAAGAACATCTTAACAACGTTTTCAGCTTCACGTTGCACGAATGTATAAAAACGTTCAGCTTCAGCACCAAAATTAGACGCTCATAAAAAAGAAAAAGTGTGTATTTTGGCGAGCCCGTAGCGGGAGTCAAATACAAGAGACGAGTAGAAATATCCCACGATACTACACACTAAATCGCCTAGTAGGAGTTTCATTATTCAACTCAGTCGGAAAAGAGAGGAACGTAAAGCTCAAGTTTAAGCCGGTGTCACAGGGTTAAACATTTGTTGATCAACAAATGTTGAACAGTAGGGCATGTCACGTTGAATGTTGAAATATGCCATTCAACAAGTTGAACGATGTTGAACGACAATAGAGACCAGTTCTATAATCTATTCCGTTCAACACGTCTGTGCAACATTGTTCAACATTTGTTTGAGCAACAAATGTTGCAAGATGTTGAACTGTGTGTCATCGGCCTCTTCCAAAGCCGAAGGCAATTTTCCGGCGAAATTGTCAAGGCAAGCTATTCACTTAAAATATTCAGTATTTCTCGCTAAGTGTTGTATCTTTTTGTCCAAATAAGCAGTTCTTTATTTCTTTTGAGTTCTTTATTTTTTTTTCACTTATTTTTTTCTAATAGGTCTTGTTAACAAATTGGACATGCCCACAGGTAGCAGATGCTAATCTGGGTGGGTCATGTCGTGACTAGAAAGAGTAGGTAGACAAGTTTACAGGAAAATCAAGAAGATAAATGTACATGAATATAAATTATAAAGCACTCAAAAAAAAAAGATTTTTGAACGACCTTTCCGTGCATATTTTTTGTCATTTAATATTCCCTGTCAAATTAAACGACGTTGTGAGTGTGCTACTCTGTGGTGCAGAATCTTGGAAAGTAACTAAGAGAGTGTGTCAGAAGCTAGAAGTCTTTCAAAATAAGTGCCTTAGAAGGATATTGGGGAGCTACTGGCCAAACAAGATCTCGAATTATGAACTACGAAAGACGACCTGTGTACGTGGAGATGGATTGGGCATATTTGTAGAAGGCCCTGAATAACCATCCCACGGGGGGCTATGCGTTGAGCTCCAGATGGAAAAAGAAAGCGAGAAAGACCGAAGGAGACATGGCCAGACGATCAGTTGAAACGGAGATGAAGGAGAAAGGGTGGAGCTGGGGAGAGGTGGTAAAACTAGCGAAGGACAAGCAACAATGGCGTGCACTGGTAACGGCCTTATGTGCGGTCACGCACGAAGAGGATTAAGTTAAGTTAAGTCAAGTAAAAACAGCTTAAGACAAAAATAAACACGCACGCAACAAATTTATTCGCATTTACCCCTTTGTCAAATTTTCATGCAAAACACAGGAATCTTTAATGATTGTAAAGATTCTTTCTCCATTCGTTAGCAATCATTCTTTCAAATTTCAGAGAAATCGACGGATCCGCGAATATTTTATGTTTTTTTTTTTTTGGCGACGAGACAACAGAAGGCCAACAGATTACGGGTAAGTTTGGGCATTGAGTTACGAGATGACAGTGTCAACCATGTTTTTTTTTTTTTTTGTTTTTTCCACAAAATTCCTCCGAATCCAAAAGTATCCGCTTAGAAAACAAGAACATCATTCTAAAAGCTTATTCTATGCAAAAAGTAGGATCTGGAGGTAATTTTGTGCGTGGAAAACACGATTCCGGCCAAAGGTTTGATTACGCCACATGAAAAATCATGATTGGGCCATTCCATTTTATAGACGCACCTCCCCTTCCCCCCCCCCCCTCCACCTCCTTATTGAAGGTGTCTTTAAGAGTGTACCCTCTTAGGATATCGAAGATCAAAGTTCCGACACATTACTCCCCTCGGGAAAAGGGGAGGGGGAAGGGGGGGGGGGGGGGAAAGGAAAAGATCAAAGAAACCGACCCCATCAGAAATCACCGCTACTTACCCCCGCCCTCCCCCTGGATTTCCAAGCCCCTTAATAGGAGGTGGGAGGGAGGAGGGGTGCGCATAATAAATGGGTGGCCCATTGCACAACAAAGTCAGAGGCTAACCTTTGCTTCACGAATATCCTTTACAATTGCCATATTTTGCCATAAAAGTCATCCAGATGTCTTCGCTTGGCTCTAGAGAAGCAGCTGTCTATGTATTTTTTTTCGCTATTTCGAATCAAATTCCCTGTTTTTCATCCTCCTGTCTCCATTTATGTCCCGCTCGATTCCGGTAAAAACTGGCCAGTGATTGGCTAATTGCCATATCTCGTTACTGACCAAGTGTCGTGACAATCAGAAATGACGCCGATTTTCCCCGACAAATTTCTGATAATAAAAGAGTGAACCATTTCCGGAACTCCCACCGGAAATGCTTCGTCACGTGACAAACCATCTTACGTGAACGTGACTATTCATCGAGTGACCGTCCGGGTTTCGCGCGCTTACATTAGGTTGCTCTTGATAGGTCAAAAATGAAAACATGTTAAACCTGTCAATCGAGTCGTCGAGCAACCGTCGCACCCTGGCAGGGTCCCGTTTCTCGAAAGTCCCGAAACGCCATTTGTGAAACTGTCAACCGCTTTTTTGGGAAAGCCGATCTTTTAACATGTTTTCAAGGTACATTATTACATGAAATTTTAGCGCCACTTTAATTTCGCGATAATTTTTTTAATCGCGAAATTAAAGTGACACGAACAATAAGTGTCGCGAGCATAACACGTCCTCCTCTGGTCTCACGAGACACATGTCTGAAGAGGTAGCCAGTAGGACACAATCAGTTGATGGTCACATTATGTTCGAACAAATCGGGTTGGGTCCAGGTTTCAGTAATTGCTAGAATATCAAGGTATGCCGCGTTTTCCACTTCTATGTCAAGTATTGTTGGAATAAAACTTCGGTGTCGAATGTGAAAATGAAGGCAAATTTGAAACTTGGATGTCAAATTCTGATGTTGAATTTTGCCAGAGATATAACTCCATAGTATTTACACCCAGCCGCTTCATTTCGCTTGCAGGTAACGATGGAACTACATCAGGTATGATTTTCTCCTTTTCAAGTACTTCCGTTCGATTACTTGAGTTTGAGAATGGAGCTCGAGGTCATAATTGCAGTCTTTTCCGCCATTTTCAGATTTACCTCTAATAATGTTTGTTGGGAACCTGGTGACGATCATAACGAAAAGAGCACCGAAGATAATGATTCCACCTCGCATTTGCATACAATGGGAGGTCACGTAAGGTGACAAACGTGCGATATCCGAGCTCAGCGCAAGTTTGTTGTCCGAGCGAGTCAGTTGTGTAATTTAAAGAGAGAGATTTTTACCGATTTTACTGCGTTTTCGACGTTATTTCTGACCGACCGTGCCTGATGTCGCACACAGACGAATAGGGATCTTACGATCCGACAACGGCAACGGCGATGGCAACGGCAACGTGAGAAGTCTGGGTCGAGTTGGGCTGTCGCCGTTTTCGTTCCCGCCAAAATCTGAGATTACCATTCACTACGAGCAAGAACGAGAACGGTTGTTTCTCATGTTTGAAGTCCAAAAGAAGTTTTAATAACCATTCCTAAGTTTCGTGACACTATTCTCTTGGCTCATGCTTCCCGTTTGATTGATGCTGAAGAATTTGTGCTACTCTGCGATTTAAAGAAGCTCAAAAATCCGGATTTACCTTACACCAACTACGAACAATTCGATCTCGACAAGATGACAGATGATGAATGTAAAACAGAATTTAGATTTTACAAAAACGACATCTGCAACTTGGCAGATGTCCTGATTTTACCAGATCGAATCATTTGCTACAATGGTGTGAACGTTGACATGGTGGAAGCAATTTGCATTTTTCTTAAAACATGATTTCCAGATTTGCAAGGCCAGAACCGCAATTGTGTATGATTTCAAACGCTGTCATGAACGAACTTTATCACACAAGAACATGGAACCACCTTCTTACTGACTTGGACCAGGATTGGTTAAGCCCTGAACACCTAGAGGAGTTTGTTACAGCAGTTCACAACAAGGGAGCTGCGCTTGAAAACTGTTGGGGATTTATCGACGGTACTGTAAGGCCCATTTGCCGACCTGGGCAAAACCAAAGGTGCTTATACAATGGGCACAAAAAGGTACATGCGATAAAGTTTCAATCAATCGCAGCACCCAATGGTCTTGTTGCCAATCTGTTTCGGCCCGTTGAGGGAAAGAGGCATGACAGTGGAATGTTAGCAAGGTCTCAAGTGTTAAACCTGTTACAGCAATTTTCAGTAGACAAAAATGTTAACCCTTTTTGTATTTATGGAGACCCAGCATACATCTCCAAGGACCTTTTCGAGGAGCTGGGCTATTGGATCTTTGGAAATTTCTGGACTTTAAAAAAAACTTGAAGATAAGTTTAAGTGCTGTGGGTTAGATGTATGTGGCATGTGTCTGATCGTAAGGTCAATAATGAGGCGCTCAACGACGACCTGCTATCGGATGAAGGTCTGGACGAAGGAGAATTCCTCAAAGATTCTGGAGAAGATAAAAATATGGCAGCCGAGCCTGGCACAAGCGGCGCGAACGTTTCGCTGTTCGCTGCCGACTTTAAGAGTCTTTCACTGGCAATATTGAATGTGTCAAAAGGACTCGGTAAATTGGAAGAAAAGCCTTCTGCGACGGGTAAAGGCCCTAGAAAACGACCGAGCCAGGAACATCACAATGCCGTGCCCGCCAAAATACCCGCAGAAGAGGGACTTACAACTGTACAAGACGCAGCAAGCCCTCGTTAAGGGTATAATCCCGGTTGCCCGGTTGACAGACCTGACCATGTCAGAAAAGCATAGGTTAGACAAAGAGGGCATGCAGCTGATTAAGCAATTTGGGCTTGATGCCTTGTCACTACTAACGCATGTAAACTATGAAGTAAACATGCAGCGAAAACAGCTCATGAAACCTGAAATTGGCAAAGCCTATGCCGCCCTTTGCTCGTCTCATGTACGATTCATGACCTCCACCAAAAGCAGTCGAAGGACATAGGTGATGTAAACAAGATTGGTGCAAAACCATAGATGACCTCAGAAGAATCCTTCTGGTTACAGAAGCAGAAATACAAACAGACACACTTTTTCTCAGCGGAATCCAAAAAACTCCAAAGGCCAAACATTCAGACCTTGACGTAACAAGGAGTCTCCAAACATGAACCCAAACAAGAGGCAATCACAGTAGCTCATGCTCTTAACACGGTAAATTGTGGTGTACAAAATGTTGTTGCTGGTAACATCGCTCATCACTTTTCTGACTGGAGGTCTATTACCTCAGCTCAGGTATCGGGCTATCGCATCGATTTTGAACGGTTACCATACCAAACATCTGTGCCCTGTATAAAATTTTCCAAAGGTGATGAACACATTATTGCAGTAGAGGTTCAAAAACCGTCTTGATAAAGGTGTTCTAAAAAAGACAACACACTGCAATGGAGAATTCATCTCTTCGGTCTTTACTAGACCAAAGAAAGATGGGTTTCATAGACTCATCCTGAACCTCTGATGGCATTTCTAGACCTCAAGGATGCTTATTACTCTGTACCAATAATCTCCAGCACAGAAAATACTAAGGCTTGAATACCTTTCTTCACTAACCCTAACCCTAACCCTAACCCCGAAATAGACATGTTTGCATCGAGGCAGCTGAACCACAAAGTGTCTCCATATTTAGCCTGGAAACCAGATCCAGGTGCAGCAGCTATTGATGCATTCACTCCTGATTGGTCCAGATATAAACTTATCTATTGTTTTCCTACTTTCAGCCTGATAGGCAAAGTCCTCCAGTTTATCCAAGAAAGCAGAACAACAGCCATACTTGTGTACCCATACTGGCCAACCCAGGTATGGTACCCACAGCTCCTACCGTTGATGAAGTCTCCTCCAATATCAATCAAAATGCACCGCAAAACCATTATTCTCCCACACCAACCAGAACAAGTCCACCCATCATACTCCAAACGTCAACTTCATGGATGTATCTTATCAGGGCATCCGTAGCTGCTCAAGGCATAACGGGGGAAACTCAGGACATCATCTTGGCATCATGGCGAGATGGAACCCGCAAACAGTACTGCACATATATTACAGCCTGGTTAAAGTACTGCTTTGATTGTAACATCAGCCAAGTCAATCCCAAGCTGCAGCAAGTCCTTCATTTCCTTACTCGGCAATCTAAACACGTGGGATATAGTGCGGTTGCAACTGCTCGAGGTGCGTTGTCAAGTTTTATTACAGTTGATGGTGTAAAAGTGGGTGACCACTCCCTGGTGTCAAGGTTTATGACTGGACTCTTTAATCAAAAGCGATCCCTCCCACAATAGTCTGAGACTTGGGACCCCCAAATAGTGCTTAACCACTTTACGACATTTCCAGCCATTGATGATATATCCCTGAAACTGCTTACCCTGAAACTAGTCGTGCTTATGGCACTTTTGTCTGCACAGAGAGTTCAAACTTTACAGTCCTTGTCCTTGGAAGAAATGAGTACCCTCCCTGGAAAGTCTCTCCCACCTCTTCTGTTTTAAAACAAAGGTGGCCAGAACAGACATTTACTACCCATTATTTTTCATATTTACCCCTTGGACAAAAGACTTTGTATCGTGGAGCTACTTTCAGCTTATCTTAAAAATAACAGCTCCTCTCAGGAGAGAGACAAACTAGTTGCTTATTTGACATGCTGAACCTCATGGACCAGCTTCAAGGGACACAATATCACGTTTTATAAAACAAACCATGAAGGATGCGGGAATTGATACTACGGTTTTCAAACCCCACAGCACTAGGGGTGCCTCTACCTCAGCAGCTAAAGCATTGAATGTTCATGTTCAGGTCATAACGAACACTGCTCGATGGCGCTCTGATTCGCCCTGTTCTAACTGCGAACAGCTTTGCTGCAGCAATTCTGGGAGATAAGAAATTGTGATCTCAAATAACTTCCTTTTTTGAGCCAGTGCATGTTTAAATTATGGCTATGGTGAAAATTTTATCATATATCAATATCAGTTGTTGCTTCAGTACTTACGACTGTCATGTAGGGGGCCTATTACAAATAAATGTTATGTTGTGTTCATTTATTTCTTTTTTTTTTTTGATGCATGAGTTTTCTGTGGCTTTGAGCTTTAAAGTCTCACGTGACCTCCGATTGTATACAAATGCCAGGTAGAATTGTAAAATTAAAGAAGACTTACCTGTAAGTCGTGGTTTGATTGAGATTCTACCGTAACATTTGCAGATTTGCAGGAATGAGGAAGTCACATCCCACCCTGCCCCATCCCTCTTGTTTGTGACCTCTCATCCCTGCTTTGTCCCAGCCCCACAAAACCGCTTTTAAGACTGAGCTCGGATATCGCATGCTTGCTATCCCACGTGACCTCCTCATTCCTGCAAATGCTACGTAGAATCTCAGACGGCAAATACAAACTCACGATTTTAAAATTAGATAACACACCAAAAAGACGCTAACCTGAATTTGACTAGAAAATGCTTTATTATTGCCATAAAAACTATCCAGTTAAGCTCTCATATCATAAAACATGATGAATTCATAAAGGCCACCTTTTCCAGCGGACAATTTTTTGAAACAAACAACATATTTGCTATGAGAGGCAAAAACCCCTTCTATTTCATTACGTGCGTGAAGAGAAGAAACTCAATCGTGTCAAATATGCGCAATATTGCAACAAACTAAATTTCAGGATCAAACGGTTTACATGAAGAACCTTTTCCTTGAATAATGAAGCAAAAAATACACGACAAGCTGTCTTTCAAATAATTCTTGGCTGTCACATTTCCAATTATTTTTTTTACCTAAAGAGTGTGCAAAGTTGATCACAGATCCACTTTAGGTGTTCGATTCGTTCTCTGTCTTTGTTGAACCCATAAGTTACCACAGAATTTTCCATTTGGTGTCAGTGTTCTACATAACAGCACACTTGGCAAAATATTATTTTAGAAATACAGCTCACTTTGATTTCGGCTCGACGGGCGATAGATTGTTGTCGAAGTCCATTACTCGTCGCTTTTGAGATTCCAGGTGTTTGTTTTTCACCGCCTGCCTAGTTTATCCAACTGACTTTCCATTATTGAGCTCCATAAGGGTATATTTCGTTTAAGGATCCACTAAAACGCCATTCGCGTTACATGACTTTCGACGCCATTGCAAGCGTTTTGTGGGGTTTCCGTGCAAATTTCGATGTTTTGGCCGCGCGAAAATTGGGGCGAGAGAAAATATAAAGCGTTGCCGTTTAGCTGAGATTTCTGTGCTAAAAATAACTTTGACATGTCACGTGTTAATATATCATCCTATGTAGCAGTTAAGGTTCACATCTTATTCCTGCTAACGATGTCCCAAAGTTATTTCGTGTAATATAAGATGGATCAATAGTTAGACCACCCCCTCACTTACTTTCATAAAATAGATCTGGGCCCAGGCCTTAATTCACCTGAGTAGGAAAGAGGGATGAGCGACTTCAGAATACCCGGCCACGATTGCTTGACATGGAACGCTTGCTTCCATAGTCCCGCGATCGTGTTGTAATCATTAAATTTAAATATATATATTTATTTTTTTATGGCTCAATGAACGTTAAGGCTAGTGAAAATATCGCTCCCGCAGTCACGCAGTGGGAAAAAAAAAGAATATTAAATGGTCTAGAACTAGTGCTCCCGCGGTCCTGCACTCCCGTAGTAGAAAAAATGAATATTCATTGAATGTAGAACTAGTGCTCCCGCAGTCCTGCACTCCCGTAGTAGAAACAATGAATATTAATTGGATCTACAACTAGTGCTCCCGCAGTCCCACAGTCATGCAGTGGTGGAAACCCTAACCCTAAACCCTAACCCTAAACATTCATAACAGCTAACCTTAGGCCTAATTTAACCTTAGGCCTAATTAGGCCTAAGGTTAGAAAAGTTTTTAGGCCTAAGGTTAGCTACTATGAATGTTTAGGATGCTACTTAAGTATTTATCTTTTGTTTCCATATGTAAATATTTATTGACTGCGGGACTACGGGAGCAAGCATTTAATGCCACGCAATCGTGGCCGGGTATTCTGAAGTTTAGCTGAGATGGTCTTAAAGGCGGGAACTATTTTGCACATCATCTTTCCACAGTTTCACCAAAACACTGATGACACACAAGAAACGTAATGGTGAAGAGGATTGTTCTGGAAAACAAATCGGTGCCTATAAAGACCAAACGTACAAAGATGCGCTGAACTCTTAGATAGTTGAAATTGTTCGGAAGGTTTCTTACAAAACGGCAATGGTTTTTCCCCCTGATATATCCTTCAAATGTTCTTCATCATGTCCTAATCAAATAATGGCATTCTTAATGAGCCGGTCATATTATTAATAAACTGAATATCTCGTCCCCAGCATCCACGAGAAGCTTTGGCTGGACTTAGCATAAATCTACCCCTGGCATCAAGCCTAAATTTTATTTTTCCTTGGTGCACGAAATTTGCTTTTCATGAGGGGAATCTTTGCTGAAGTCGGTGATTAAATTTT
>NC_090883.1:48124657-48134657 GCF_036669925.1 Montipora capricornis | reverse complement strand
ATATACATTACTTTCTACTCATGATGCACATGACTAAGGAACAAACACAAGGTAGTTAAATTCTACCTGTTAGTGGCCATGAAGTACGAGGTCTGGCGAAGGTCCTTGCTTGCTAGTAGATGGCGTGAAATGTCAAATTAGCATCAATCATTTATCAATAAACACCAACAAACAGATAAATGTTGACAGCGTAAATAATATTAAAGTGCACCTTCTCAAATAATTGTTCATTTTTCCATTCATAAAATGAATCTTGTCATCAAGATCAAACACATTTTCCCATTAAAATTATCTTTTCTGTATTATGTTAGCAAAACTAGCAGAGATTTGGACAAAATTAATATGGCATGGGATTGTCAAGTGACTCTGCAAACTCCTTTAATGCAAAGTTTTGAGACAACAGCAAAAAACGTTGATTTTAGGCACAAAATTAAGGATAGAGCAATGATATCTCTCAGACTTAGTCATAACTTGCTCAACAAATTGAAAAAGAAACATGAAAATTGTACATGCGTAAAACATGATTGTTTTAACGACAAAAAATAATTGAGTTATTTAAGGTGCACTTTAAATAATATTACTTTAACTCAACTTTATGAAAATCAAAAATCATTACCTCCTTAACTAATTAACAAAGGCCCCCAACCCCCTTCTTAAATGACTTCATTCACGGGCGCCACAAGGAGACAATAAATTCACCTCAGACTTTAAAATGTCATTAGGCCATCTTTTTCAAATCACAAGTTTTGTGTTTTTTCTAATATGCAAACATTTGGCCATTGCTGATGAAACAACCAAAGTACCAATAATCCACCAACAAAAGTTATGCAAAAGTCATACTGCATAGCCCTCAATAACAATATAAATTATTATTATAAATTATCAGGACTCAACTATTGATTATGCATCAATCAATTCCAGCGGTGCCCATCCCCCCCGGAACCGCGGGGCATTTGCTTAAGTTGTCAGTCCCGGGGTGGGGCATTCGCAATTTTATCGCGGCCCGGCGGCTGGGCATTAGCCTACCCCAGGGCGACCCCCGGGCATTTGACACACGTGTTTTTGAATTAACATGGAAGAGTTTATCGGAAAAGACAAGGCATTCGTTAAAGACTGGCTTGTCTTTCACGGACTCGAAAAACTTGTGGAAGTTTTTAAAGGTATGTTTTCTCAATTTTAGGTATTTCTTCATTTATACTTGTATAAGCATATGAATATTTAAAAGTGACGAGGTGAACTAATATCACAAAACAATCACTGATGTGAAGACTGCGTAAACACGACTTCTTCGCATTTCGCATTCAAAACTAGCCTCGCAATTTTTAAATTCATGAAAGTGGAGTTCAAATACAGAAGGTTTGCGAATTCAAATGATGCGATCTTCAAGACAAATTTTGCAAGCTTAAAATGCGATTCATCATCATTTAAAATGTCTTGATTCTTCAAGGAGGGGCATTTGCCCTCTTTCTTCGTCCCCACCCCGGGGCATTTAGACAGCTTATGTGTCCCCACCCCAGGGAATTTGCACAGTTGTTTTAAAAAATGCTAATGCCCGGGGGTTAGCTGGGGGGGGAGGGGGGATGGGCACTGCTGGAATTGACTGATGCATTATTTTACAGAAAAATATTTTTCTCTGCTGCCACAGAACACAAGCATGTAATTGTTCATTCTATATTTTTCAAACCTACCACAAATTTTCTTCAACTTTTTGCCCTTTTTAAAATACATGCACAAGCCCATGACAACTTATAATAATGATAATACATTTGTCAGTAATGAATTGAGCACAGTCAGAAAAAATCTGAGCACCCCCCTTGCACAAGCCAACCCTAAACCTGTCTAATAATGCTCTTCTTATGACATTTGTACCAGTTGTGTACTGTACAGCATACCTGTAAGAACATGAGGAAACACACACGAGGGCATACAAAAAATGCAATTGATCATCACTTGTTTTGTCTACTCACCTCGCACTAACTGTATGCATTTAACAACGTAAGTATGAGGATGATGAACAGTAATCTCAAATCCTGAATGAGTAAGAACAGAAAACAGCAAATTAGGATAACATCTTATACAATGTATCGAACAGATAAACAAATGGGATGATCTTGCAGCCCTACACTGTAAGTCCAACATGGCTGCAGGTATTACAGTCACAGTTGTCATTAATATGACAGTATTTTTCCCTCAAGGAACCATTACACAAAAGAGGAAAAATAGCACAGGTCTTTCAAAAAGTAGAAACATTGATCACAAGAACTTTCTAAACAAACAGAAATCTTCTTTACGGTACATTATATTTTGAAAGTTCTGACATGTGACCATCCGCACCTACCAGCATTTTCCTCCTTCTACATGCATGAGCCAAGGCAATCCAAAGCAAACAGTAAGTTTCCCATTGTTCTTGCTAGTTTAAAATCAACCCCTTACCTAATGTTTGCAATAGGATGCTCTCATTTTCAATCAAGTCTTGAGCCTGTTGCAGGTATTCCTTAAGTCAAAAATGCAACTACATGAATAACACAGCAATACTTTGCCTCACGTAGGAACCTGACTAGAGACATACTGACAGTGTACACGTAATTCCCCATAATTTTGTCAAAGAATCTGGATAATCGAGGTCTATACAAAAACATGACCATCATCAATATGATCATTCAATTCAATTTTTATTTTAACTTACATGTACACAAACATGGTGTACAGTACCGCTCAAAGGTAAGTTGACAGTCTCGACTCGATCCTCGAAACTCGATTCTCGCGTCGCCAAGGTCGAGACGTTCGAGTTTCGAGACGCGAGAATCGAGGCTCAAGAATCGAGAGTCGAGAAAGACTGACTTTGGAATATGCATAAACTCGAGAAGAACTCGAGAAAGCGATTTATGTCTCGAAGAAATGAACAATGCCACTAACGGAGCCTTTGCACGCAATATTCATGTCGACTCAAAGCAAGCTTTCAATGTTCTTGGCCTGCGACAAAAATATTATCTTCATTATCCTTCGGCATGTAGAAAAATAACGTCGCGATCTTATTCACTCGTTCTGAAAAAAATACACGAGTTTCCGATGCGTTCCCCAGGCACAAACCTGCATATGTCAACGTAAGCGAAACTTGGAGCATTTATACGCTCGTACTGCAACTGCCTTACCAGGCAACCTCACTTTATTTAAAACCAATCGTGATTTACCAATATGACCAATAATGTGATGGGAGAACCGTTGACAAAATTCACAACTTCCTAAATTTGAGATTGCTTGCTCGAGGCATTATATTACATTCTCTTTGCTTAAAATCAACGATCGATAACATTTATTATCAGGGTAAAGAAAGCTTCAGGTTTTAACTTTTAAGTCAAGCGTAACATGTTCAAGTTGATTGTGAAGAGAGCCGTTTTGTAAATGATCACAACAGATTATTCATTGATCCTTTGAGGAAACGAGCGACGGGAACTGTGTGCATATTTCGTCAACAGAACTACTCACACTTAATATCCGACTCGCTTTTTCGACGCATGTACAACACACAAGTGCGCTTTGCTTGTCTAATTTATTTCTCGAGAGATCAGTCAAGCATCAAGCTCATTATTTTTGTCAACTCGAAACTCGAAAGACTCAACTCGCGAGTTGCGAAACTCGACTCGAGACTCGATTCTCAAAATTTTCGAGAATCGAGAATCAAGTCTCGAGTCGAGTTTCGAGACTCGTGAGTGACTGTCAACTTACCTTAGAGCGGTACTGTAAGTATAGGAAACTCTATGAATGTGACTGCATTTCATGATTTATGGGCACAAGTGAAAGCGCTCAAAATTGCAAGAGCCATTATAAGGCGAGTACAATTGAAGAACTTTCAAATGCAAGACGAGTGACCATAAATCACAAAAAGCAAGAACAAATTAATACAATTTTTATTTATTATATACATCAAAAAATTAATTACTTCATTGTCGTGTTTCCATAGGAACTTCTGTATTGCACTCTATGACCTAGAGGTACTAAAGATTGTTTCTTCTTCTTCCATTCCCTCATATAATATTATAGTAAGTACATGCAATAAACTCATGAGTGCTTTCACTTCAAATCAACCTGGCTCTTTTTCTTGGATGACCTTCATAACACAAAGAAAAAGTCTAAAAACAACAAATTTTTCATGGAGCCATACCTCACTTTTGGGGTCTAGTGGAGGACCATCTCTGTGCAGACAGGCATGAGCTACCTTGAGCACATGTTCTAGTTTCCGTGGTTGTTCCTCAGTTTTAGCAGCAAGAAAAAGGCAACATGGAGCCAGAGCCTGGGAATAATTTTAAAAAGCTATTTTAGTTAACCCTTCTCCACCACCACACCAGGCCCGGGTTGCTCGAAGCATGGTTAGCACTAACCAGCGTTAAATACCATGAAAACATTTAATTATTGGATGAGGTTGAGCATGTTAGCGATAATTATCAAGGCCAAAGTTTGTGTTATCTGCTGAAGCTGAAGGCTGAGGCGGATAACACAAACTGAGGCCTTGATAATTATCGCTAACATGCGAAAACCGAATTCAATAATTGTTTTATTATGCATATTCCTGAGCTGAGCTCCGCCATGACAAAACTGATCGAACTGCTGGTTAGTGTGTTAGGTGACATCACTTCTGCATGCATAAAAGTATTGTCTGTAGGTATGATGTCAATTCTACATACATAAAATCTATTATTATACAATGCTGATGCTATCTCAATTTTGATTGGCTAAAAGCACCCCGCTAATTCTAGATGGCGCTATGTCATCGCGTCACATCTACAGACACTGGCATTTATGCATGTAGGTATGACGCATTTTTGCAGACAATGAAGTTTTGTTTACATCTCGATATCAGGAACATTTTTCATAAGACTGTACAACTTAACTTTAGAATTTTGTTCAAAAGTTTCAGTTCGATTCAGTTTTTCCTGAAACGTTTTCAGATCTTTTAGGCTTAAATCCTTTCTGTAAACCTTTTGAATTCCGCTTTACATGTAATTCACGGCTGTCATTAATAAAGATGCTTACACTGAAACGTGTCATTGCGTGGCTTACTTTGTTGTTGTTCTGTGAAATGTCTCAACGCTTCTACATTTATAATTGTACAATAAAACAATTATTGGATTCAATTTTCGCATGATAGCGAAATTATCATTAGGCCTCGGTTTGTGTTATCTGCCTCAGCCTTCGGCTTCGGCAGATAACACAAACCTTGGCCTTGATAATTCTCGCTATTATGCTCAACCTCATCCAATAATTGCTTATTGTTTGTAGGTATGATGTAAGAGGAACAGAGCAAGCAAGAATTAGCTGTGTGCTTATAGCCAATCAAAATCGAGCTGGTGACACCAATGTATAATAATTGGAATTGATCCCTCTTAACGAACGGTTAGCCCTAACCAGGCTTCGAACAACCGGCCCCAGATGATTTTACTCTCCGATTGGTGGCGCTTTAGAAGTGAATAGGCTTATCTGTTTTTTTCTAACATAAGCTTCGGAAGAGCATCTAAGCACTGAAAGTATTGAGCCCTTGTGACCAGTTGCCCCTGAGGTAACTTGTATAAAGTTACTTCTCTTTGTACATTGTATGGTGGGAAGAAACTCCAAAGTACAGTGCACACAGTAGCTAAGGAGCTTGACTTCATTAACAATAGACCTTTTTACCGATACGGCGGCCATTTTGATTTCTAGTGTTTCGAATAGCTATTATGGGATGCCCAGGGGGCAAATTAATATGTATTTACCCCCTGGGCATCCCATAATAGCTATTTGAAACAATAGAAATCAAAATGGCCGCTGTATTGGTAAAAAGGTCTATTAATGAATAACACACATACTCCATTACTTAGTTTAAAACTCCCCCGTGGGAGCTCCAATTTGAAAAAATCACCAAAAAGAACAATACAAGCCATAAAAGTGAGAGTATGGAGCAACACTTGTTTTAAAGTATTTGAAGACAAAAGGTGCGGTGCTTGTTGTGATAAAATCACATCTGCAAATGGTTTGCTTTCAAGTCTTCTAGGATAAGCCCTATCAATAAAAGCTCTTGTTATGAAACCAATGTTGGAAGAATCTGAATATTTGCTGTAAGAAGTACAGAACACATACAGGCACATAGTTCCTCAGGTAGTGGTCTGTCATATTCTCTCCAACAAATGTGGTCAGGTTGGTATGATATCTCAAAAAAAGCCTGTGCTGTATGAGGATACGCAGGCAAAAACAGCAATAATGCAAGTGGATTAGCTGGGTCATTGAAATACATGTACAGTATGTATGGAAAGTTGGGTACAGACACTTTCTTCTTAAATTAAGGATAATAATTAAAAGCAGAGAATAGAGAGTAACTCAACAAAGTCTTGAAGGAAGCTAGTTTTCAAAGTCTACAGTCTTACATGTTAGTAGCGGTGAGTTGGAAGCATGAGCGCATAAGCTTAAATGTGAGTAATAATATATAAAAAGGTGTATCTTCTGGCATATGTTTTACGGATATAATTTTTTTATCACACCTAACAACAGCCAAAATCTCAACATGGTAACGTCAAAAAAATTTTCTACATCGGAATCTTTTAAATAAGGCTTCAGTAAATTCTCACGTTTCGATGGAATTTGTTGAATGAGTGGAACATGTAGAACCGATGCATATAAACAATGGCCGTGTTGATCGTCAGCTGATTTCTACAGTAATACGTCAAGGAATAACGTCTTTTGACAGAAGAGAAAATTAAGTGTTCGGAAAAACGTTACGAACGGATACAGGCGAATTGATGCCTGTCCAAACCGAATTCTTCGAAGGTGTAGTTTTATACTTTCAACTACATGTACGCCTCGAGAAACTCGTGCCATATTCAAAGTCTAGCAAGGATACACAGAAAGTCGTTGCCCCATGTCTTGAATTAGCGTTGCTACTTGCTGCCTGTAGCCTTGCTCTTTCTCTGGATCTACTCCATTTTTTCGGGACGGCGTGTTTTGTAGTTGTTCTTTCGAAAAATAAAACCGGTCCGTGGTACTGACCGCACTGGTCGCCATCTTAAAACGGGGAATAAAATGCGCATGTGCGATTGGACTCACAGCAGATTGACGCATGAGCAGTGAGAACCCAGAAATAAAATAAAAAATATGGCTGACAATAGTAGTTCAGTCAGAGCCAAGCAAAGTACCTCCGCCAATTTTAGAACTCATTGTCATACAGATAAAGGAAAGCGAGAGATCAGAGGATTTTTAGATGGCGTGCTTAGTCTTCAACGCTCTTTCGACGCCGAAAAACAAGAATGGTGTTTGTGGCTGATTGCGGGGGGAAGGCCTCCGGAGGAATTCAGAACTCTATTGCGCTCTTACGACACACCAACAATATGCGGTCTGGTTTGGAACAAAAACTTTGTTGCGTACCGATGTAGGGACTGCGGAATCTCTCCTTGTATGTCTCTGTGTGCGGATTGTTTTCATGCCGGAAATCACGAAGGACACGACTTTAACATGTTTAAGAGTCAAGCAGGTGGCGCTTGCGACTGTGGGGACGAAGATGTTATGAAGAAAGAAGGGTAGGTATCCGGTATTTTTATTCCGTTTCCCTCGACCACATAGTATTCGAGCATAAGAATTCAAAGAAAACAGAATTCATACGAAAAAGATTTTGTGAAATTCGTTCCCTTGAAAAATCAAAGCAAAATAAATTAAACAATTCTTAGGCTATTGTTGGCTATTGTTAATTGCGCGAATTAAATTATATTTGAATCGCATCATTCGTCAATTATATTCGCGATCGTCTTTTTGTATTTGATGGATCGCCGATCACAAAATTGGTAGCTCTCCTGCTCAAAACAATTTCCTTGGAAACAAAAAATTCCTTACCCATTTCGAAATACAAGCGATAATTTTGATTGATTTTCCAGGCGTACTAAGTTTTGCAAGTGTTTCCAGCACTTGTTTGTTTACATAATCTTTAACAATCTACGTTAATTATCGCTTTATGCGGAAACGGAATTAGCTGCTCAAATAAATGTTAACAATTAATATTGAATGAATTGTTTTTGGTCTCGGCAATGTACTCTGTGTCTAGACGGTCATTGGCTTTAAAGCCTCAATTGGTTACGGGATAAAATCTGAATCCAATACTATCAATTTTCTTTCAAATGGTTCTTGTAAATGCAAATCACTCTTCACAAAATTATGTGCTGGAAAAAAAAACTGTGCTGGAACATTTGGATCTGTATAGATGCAGATGTTAAAGATTGGAAGAAGAAGTCCTTTAACCTTAAAGTGCCCCTGTGACCAAAAAATCAAGTCATATTTTTCTTTGGATTTCAAAACTGTGTTAACAAAACACTAAGTGACCCACGTTTTAAGCCTTGATTTCAAAAAGACGCCTCTTTATTTTAACTGTAATTTTCCTATTTAATGGTCCGCCATTACTAACGTTATGTTCTTGAGAGAGCTGGATCGAGGAGAAAATGACGTCAAAGGCTCACTAGTTTAAGAATGCAATACGTGTGTATGCCGCAGAATTAATATGCAGCACAAGGGTCTTGGGCTTTCAGACTTTTAAACTCACGCTTTGCATATATAATAAGCTGTGTTCATATGCTGACATTTTAAGCTGGTGAGCCTCTGACGTCACTTTTCCCTGGATCCAACCGTCTGAGGTCCAATCGGTCAGTTTTGAACGTGAGTAATGGCAGACCGTGAAATCCAAAACTTACACTCAAAGTAAACGGCCTTTGGATAAAAATCAAAGCTCAAAATTTTGCCAGTCAGGTGTTTAGCAAACATACTTTCAAAATCTGAAGGAAAAAAGGAAGTGGTTTTTTTTATCACAGGGGCACTTTAATTAATTTTATTTTATATCTCAGGTTTTGTGACCATCATGGAGCAAAAGATTTGTCAGTTCAAAGTGCTCCACCTGCTGAACTTTTGGCCATGGCTCAGATAGTTGTTCCTCGGCTGTGTCTAAGGCTGCAAAAACAGTTAAAAGAAATGGATCCATTTATAATTATTGGTATGTGAACAACGATAAACTTGTCAACAAACTGAGAAGTTGTCCTCTTTATAGACAAAATACTCATGCTTAAGTCGATCTCTAATGTGGACCCTGTTTGCTTTCGCTGAGCTTCAAGAAATCCGACCAGATCACTACCTTTAGGAAAATGTAATCCTTAGCCTTTAACATGTCTGTTATCATCATTCTGTTAAAGACTCCATTTAAGCAGCACTCCTTAAAATTTTGAATGCTTGGAATTGGATGTAAGAAAGCTTTTCGAAAAATGTCAAGCCAGAGAACTAACAGTGTGACCAACATGAAGGATGCCAAACACCTTAGCTTATTTGCAGAATGTCCATAAACCAATTATTTATGTGCTTCTTTTGTTTTCCTCGTTAGATCCAGTATCTGATGATATGAGTGATGCAGAAGTTCTTGTGAATTTTCTTGTCCAGTTGTGCGATACCAACACCATGAAAACTATAGTTGCAGAGACTCTTATGAAGCGAATTGTCGATGTAGAAGCAACTTTTACAGATAGAAAATTATCCTCTCCTTCATCTGTGTCATTAAATGGCTCAAGACAGTGGTCCTTTGACAGAAGGGACATTGCAAACTCTTTCTCAAGTGTTTTCTCTTCAGATAGTTCAGATGAAGTTGCAAACATCACTTTCTTGGACTTCTTGATGGACTTTGTGGCACAGTTTGAATTTCCACAAAAGATAGTGACATTTCTTCTACATCTTTTACCAAATACAGAATACAAGGTACACTGTCTTATATTGATGACCTTGAAGAACAAAAATTTGCCTTTGTGATGGTCTAAGATTTTTTAACTACAAAGTCCCAACGGGTTTCTTTGTGCAAAATCAAATCATCTTGCATAAGTTGTCAGAGTAAAGTCTGTGAGTGCAACTGTTGGGAATAAAACGTTCGATAAAGCATGTTTTACGGGCTTGTAAATAGGGCCAGTGTGTTATAAGAGAGAACTTTACAACAAAGTTAGATCAGATGAAAATTGTT
>NC_090883.1:48112157-48117157 GCF_036669925.1 Montipora capricornis | reverse complement strand
TGAGACGAGACCTTCGGCTTATCGTCCTTATCCGAGAAGACTTGAAAGTCTAACCTTTTAGAGATGTAGTTACAAAGGCAGCACTTTCTCCTCAGTTATTTAAAGACCCGGAGTGTTGGTCCGGCCGGAGTTGAACTCACGACCTCCCGCGTGACAGTCCGGTGCTCAACCAACTGAGCCACCGGTGCGCGGTGGCAACGTGTAGCGGCGATGTGGTCTAAATTTTTCAGAAATGTAATGTAATGACGAAATTTTTCCCTTCAGAGGAATGTTCAGTGTGTCCAAAACATGATCAGCGAAAGCGTGGAAGCTCTTGAAAGGTGGTACAACAGAGTTAGCGCTAAGGTTAGTCCATTAACATTGTAGAAGGAGGGTCGAGTTGATCAAAAAAACGTGTCTGGGACATTTTATGTTTGGTGGGGCTTTGCCTAATTTTTGAACGCAAATGTAAAAAGTTACGAATGTATTCATGAAAGCACGCTTATTAGGTCAGGTGACGGATCCAAGGTGAGTGTTTCGATGAAACCACCTAAACTGAAATGAAAAACGTTTAAACTCGTGCGTTGTTTACAAAAAAGAAGCTGTAATGAAGAAGCATCTCTTATTTGAGCGTAGTCCTTTTTCGAAATATTGCTGAACAGAGCTTATTTCAGATAATAAAGAACCTACAATCGTACCTCAGTACCTTGGAAAACACGATTCTGAGGATCAAACTTCAAAATCTCATGACCTTGGAATCCCCGCCCATGAGAATTGATCTTTGGAAAATCGGAATCCCGAAGGAAGAACCTTTCAGAGAAATTGGAAAGTCCATCAACTGAAGTCTTGGATCACATAGGAGAAAGGCCATATTGTCGTCTGCACTACTTTGCCAACGCGTAGAATAACGGCTTTTTTCTTGATACTTTAAAAACAGCTTTTAGAAACACTTGCTACGATGTTCTCTTCCCTTTTTAAGCAGAGAGAGTGGAGGACAGCTATCAATAATAAATCAACTTTATTTTTTCCCACACCTAATTATTTAGTGCAAATTGCAACATTCGATTTAAAAAACACGATGCCAAACGGATTGTAGTTATGGTGATAATCAAGTCAACCATCTGGTTTCCTAGTTGATCTCCATATAAAATTATATTTATATACAGTCGAACCTCTCTAATACGGACACCGAAGGGACAGAGCAAAGTGTCCGTATTAGAGAGGTGTCCGTTGTATAGAGGTCATGAATATTACGTCACTTCAAAGGCTCCATTGATGGTATTAAGTGTTCTTTAAATCAAAACTGGCCCAAACAAGTCTTTGAGGTGCATAATGGACAGCACAAATCGTTACAATACAAGCTGTACAATTCCAAAAACATATGGCAAACTATAATACAGTTTCCGAGCAGTAACATAACAGAACAGTAACAAGTGTAGCGAACACTAACATACAGTAGAGTATTTAATGAAAGTTCTTTGTTATTGAGTCATTTTGCGTTAAAGAAGTCTGTGATGTTCTTCTGAACAGCATTCGCTAGTCGTTTTTTGACATACAACGACTGAGCTTTTGAAATAATCTTGCATAACTCATCAGCCAAATTTGATTCAATGACGGGAAGGAAAGAGGGAGAAAAAGGAAAGCAGCAACTGGAGAGTCTTCAAATAATAAGAAATCTTGATGATAAATGGCAATGACATGTCGATATATAATTTTTACTGATTGAAAACAAATGATACTGTTATCGTATGAACAATGAAACAATTGATTACACTTAATGATACGTAACGACAAACAGGAAATCGTATTGAATAAGAACTGTCATCATTGGAGTGTCCGTAATAAAGAGGTTAAGTTTTTATGAATTTTCTCTCTGGGGCCGAGATTTCGTGTCTGTTGTCCGTATTATAGAGGGTCCGTATTATAGAGGTTATTTTTACAAAGAATGTATGGGCATCTTCTCGGGACCAAGTGAACTGTCCGTATTAGAGAGGTGTCCGTATTAGAGAGGTGTCCGTAAGGAGAGGTTCGACTGTATGTGTTTGGTGTTGTTCAATTTAATATTTGGTTCAGTTTTTTTTTCAAAGTTGTTAAATTTGGTTTCAGATTATGATAATGAATATTAGACCAAGGTAAAATCCAGCAAAATTGTACTGGTTTGAAAAATTTTAAACCAAGCAAAAAAAATTTGAACCACAACAGTCGACAGATATATATATGTATACTATTGCTATACCCATTATGCGATAATGTTCATGTTTGTTTTTTTAGCCTCAACGTGGAGAAGTCACCTTTCATCTTTCTCTGCATCGTTACCTCGCTGCTTTTATAAGCCTGGTAAGCAGACCAAAATTCGAGTGTTCCGACGGTTCCTTTTTACATTTATGGCAAGATATTTATCTCTCGGAGACTTGTGCAAAAGGAACTCTTATTCGAAATGGGCAATTTTACATTCACACAGCAGCAATTTACAATTTATTGTGTGCTTTCCATTCAACTTTCCGGTTTAAGATTTCGACATTGTAATGTTTACATGCAGGGTTCGTACCACTTGAAGGCCTTGAAAAGCCCTGGAATTTTGTTTTGGACTTCAAGGGCGCTTGAAAAGCCCTTGAAAAAAAATTAAGGATTTTGTGGGAAACTGCTTGAAAACTTTTTTAATTTTTGCTTGGATGAAAATTGTTGAGATTGCATCATGCCAAGTTAAAGAGACAATTCAAAAATTAAGCCCAAATTTGGTTATTGGGGAAAGATTAAATGCAAAATGCCCGTGCGTCCACTTAACTCGCAGGATGTGGGATAGAATATTAAGGTAGGCTTTTTCAGCAAAGAAAACAAAAACACGATGCATGGCATAGAAATCGTCTTACAAACACTCCTTGATAAAATTCTAGTCCTTGAATTCTCCTGGAATTTTATGTACAAAATCCAGCACGAACCCTGTGTTTATCAGCAGTTTTCGCCCAGGCCAATCATGTTTCGAGTTGCGTGATGAAAAAATATCAGCAGAAATTCGATGCAAGTTGCAATGAACTTACAATTTTGTTGTGTCACAAGTTGCACAAAGAAAGTAACATACAACAGCACGCAAATTTCTCGCGGGGTTTTCGCTGCTTTGATAGTTGCGAGAAGTAAAGTGCTTCGGAATACCTCGTGGGTTTTAATTTGGGGGCTAATTGCCCAGCATCATAATCTGGAGGCTGGCTGTCCGGGGCTAATCGTCCGTGCATGTGGGGTGAATTGTCTGGAATCCGCGACGCTTGTTACAATTTGCGATAGAAATTTCCTAGGTGTCCGGAACTTATTTCATTCAATTTGATGCACGTGTCTTTAGGCCGTTTCTTGCTTTGAGATTCCTCTGGAAGAAGTGATTCCCTCACAGCAACTTCTCAGAAACATTTGTGAAGACCTTATTCATATTCAGGCGAGTAAACTTATGTTGTTATTGCTCTTAAATATTTTGTTTAATGATACGATTTGTCTCTGTAACCTTTTTCGGTTTGTTAGCAGTCGAAAAAGACAACAGTTTGAAAATCATTTGGTAGCATTTGGTAGAAGCTAGTAAGGGTCTGTTTACATGATTCCGGAATGACTCTCATTTGAGAACGAATTCTGTCATGAAACTCATTCTGATACCATGTAAACAGCACTAGAAAGAGCACCTTTACTGTATTAACCCTACAAAGTTTCAGCGTATTAGGTGTTATATCCGCTGAGAAAATGTAAGTTGAAATTTGACAAATTTATAGACGTTTGTATGAGTGGGGGTGTGGCGTATACCCGTAGTCATACAAACTTCTGTAAATAAGGAAGAACCGATGACGAGCATTGAACAGCGGAATACAAGATATGCAAGTCGGAAGATCATCACAGTTTTGTAAGCAAGGCAGAAAAAAAAATCCAGGTTTGAACGGGAATCGAACTCTGGACTGTGCGTTTGCTCTGCTCTTGCTCTTCAGCTGTATCGAGAAAGGTTATCCAAAAGTGAACGCCCAGAATCGAAGATGCCACGACCGGACGGTGAAGACCTACTATGGCGACCTATTTGGATGAAAGAGATCTTAAGATATAACGTTAAGTTGATGAAGTGACATTACGCGCAAACCTATGTTGAAGCGCTCTCCCGCTATCAAGATACCAAAACAGGTCCAAAAACAAAAGGGTTCATCAGCAAAAACGATGGCTCTGCACGTGCGCCACGATTTTTGGTACATTTCTTAAACTTCCTCGGCGAAACATGAGATAAGATAAGCAAGGTTGTAAAGTATTCAGAATCTTGCTCTCTCCGTGAATTCTAACCCTTTGTTACTAATTCATGGCCTGGATCATTTGACTGAATTTTGAAACTCACTCATATCTCAATGTCAGTAACACAGCATGAGCATGTATTTCTAGGTGACGTTTTCGATAGCACTGCCGTCTTGTTTTCGTTGTCTCAAACTGACAGTTTTCCATAATGCCTTTCGGCATTGTCGCGTACGCTTTTATGCTTTTATTGGACAACCTTTCTCGAAACAGCTGTATCAACTGAGGTCGTGTTCTATTGGGATAAACCGTTTTTAGTTGGTTGAGTTGGTTGGGCTTTTTCGTGTTCTATTGGGAAAAAACCGTTTTCGGTTGGTTTGCATGGTTGATCAACTTTTTCAACCGGCATCAAGCTAGGTTTAAACGGTTGAAAAAGCATTGGCAGCAACCGCTGTCGTTTACGCGGGCCATTTAAAGTCGGCCGCGGGCTCCTGCCGTGTTGCTTTAAAGGGAACCTCCACTAAAACAGGAACATCTCTTTAAAATAGTTAACATAATGCTCACAATCAAAATTGTTCGAACGTTTTCCAATGGGAGCGCTTGTATCCGAAATATATAAATTTTACAAACGGTTGTTTTGGTTTTTAAATTTCCCGGGCGCCGCCATCTTGAATAATCGTGACGTGTTATGGTTGCTCTTTTGTATTTGCACAAAGAGCTTTTGTTTTAAAACAATAGGGCAATTATGACACGTCACAATTATTCGAGATGGCGGC
>NC_090883.1:48082157-48099657 GCF_036669925.1 Montipora capricornis | reverse complement strand
TGGATGTATAATCGTCGACCGCTGCATCGATTTCCTTGATGCTTATGGTTTGTTAGCTTCTATTTCTGCCTTAATTACAAATCATTGTTATCGTACCCTTTACTGAAATAAATTGTTGTTGTACCCCCACGGAAGATGGAATTCAGAAATTGCTGTGTACGCAAACTATAGGTCAATTGGATAAAGGCAAGGGGACCTCTAAACGGAATCAGGGTTAAGTGGGCAAACCACGGAAATGTGTAAAAATTACCTTCTTAAAAAAGAAAATAACTTAACATCACAGAACAATGTTTGCAATCAAAATTTGTGCGACCTTTTTCCAATGGAAGCGTCTGTATACGGATTAAATGAATTTCACCAATGCTTGTTTTTGTCCTTTAATTTCCCGGGCCCCGCCATCTTGATAATAGGGAGCTTACGAAACGACGACGCCGACGGCAACGACGACGCTACAAAACAATAGGTTTAGTGAGCAAAAACAATGGCTCTGCACGCTCTGCACGTGCGTTTTACATTTTGGTACATTTCTTTGCCGTCATCTCCTGAATGACGACGTGAAATGACCAAATTCAAGGTTCTGTGGAGGACTTTAGCACATGACGATGAATTTTCAGTTCTCTCTCTACGCTTCCAACCCACTCATACCAGTTTAATTCCTCAACAGTTACTACACATTTTTAACGCGAAACGACATGAAATAGTTTCGTAGTGATATGAACGCGAACTCGTATTTTTCAATGAAGTCCTCGAAGCCGTCGTCGTCCTCGTTTCGTAAGCTCCCTAATTGTGACGCGTCGCGGTTGCTCTGTTGTTTCAAAACAAAAGCTCTTTGAGTGAAAACAATAAGGGGAACCGTAACACGTCACAATTATTGAAGATGGCGGCGCTCGGGAAATTTGAAGGTGGAAATAAGTGATTCTAAAGTTCTTTTTTTTATTATTCGATACAAACACTTTTTGGAGGAAGTTGTCGAGCAAATTTGATAGCAAACATTACTTTGTTCGGGTTTAAATTATTCATTAGTCGGAGTGGAGGTTTCCTATAAAGTTCAAGAGTCAAACGTATGGTGCACGGGGTAGTTGGGGGGGGGGGGGGGGAGGGGGAAAAATGGGATCGCTGTACGGAAGAAAATGAAGGGTTCTTTTAGAGGTAGCGATCACCAACAAGCTCCACCCAGATATGTCGTAATGTCCGGAAATTAGATCCCGGTACATGTTGGTGGACGATGATTGCTCTCTGGGCCAACCCAACCAGCTCCTCAAAGAGTAAATACTGTTCCATACAATGAGCTTTGAATTTCAGGGAAAGATGCCCAGGATCTCCATCAAACTGGGACTCATCAGTTTTTGAACAAAGACCTGATGTACAAGTTGGAATTGAGTGAGTGTGCTGCTTTAGAGCGGAATGTTTGGTTTTTGTAGAAAGTAAAAAAGGAACAGATGTTCATTTATAGGCCCCTTCACACTGGAGTAAAATGGTGTTTTGTACTTTTGAGATTCTCGTTTTAAAAGAGACCCTGTAGGCATGAAGTTGGAGTGGTTTGTGCGACGTGGACTTTGTCCCAACCCCAGGGTCGTTGATGGGCAAACCTCAAGCTTCAGCCATGCTTATTGCTAAATGTGGCTAGCTTTGCGTGATATCTCAAGAGGCTTATGGTGTATGATTCCGCGTAATGGTAAAACGGCCATAAGTCAAAGGGATTAGTTTTGCCGAGGGCTGTCCATGCAGATACAGAAGCAGGTGCAGATGGCATTTTCGGTACAGACGAAGCTCAGTCACTTTAATATTTGTTTGTTACAGACCCATATGCTCCACTTGATGCTGAAAGGAACTCTCCCCAGGAAGTGTCTGCTGTGATGGCAGATGTGTTGCACAGCCAACGCATCATGAAGCCTCCGCTGTTTGAGCCATTTTTGCCATTTATGAATGGAGTTCTTAACAGTACCCTTCGTAAGTCTTTCGCATGTTTAAAGTCCTTAACAATTCATGACTTCGTCTGCCAACAGAAACGCAGTATTCAAGTCAGGGTGGGGAGTCAGGGTGGTTTAATGGTCATCAACCGTGCCTCCCACCTCTGTGACCCGGGTTCAACTCTGGCCTCGGGTCGTATGTGGGCCGAGTTTCAGTCGATCTCAATCTGACTCCGAGAGTTTTCCTCCGGGTACTCCGCTTTTCCTCCCTCCTCAAAATCGACTCCCGGCCTATTCCATCAGGCTGTGGTGCTGTGCTCCGAGGTCATACATGGGTCGTGTTCAGGGGCCGAGCCCGTAGCCGGCAGCACAGCTCCTTCGGTCCGACCTCGTTGAGCTGCGCCCTTAGTAATTCAGTCTCCGACTGCGAGAAAGGGCGATTAGCAGATCAGATATTGTTATTATTATTATTATTATTATTATTAGCAGATCAGATATTATTATCTATAGCTACCGCTATAAATCCCGATTTTTTTCATTTTTTTCAAATATTATCTCAATTAGTATTTTTGTTGACATAATCGTCATTGTTTGAGCCCGCGAGCGCAATGCATGCTGGTTAGCCTAAAGAGACGATAATGACCACCTTTCTTGTAACAATTGGGTGTGGTTAAAATAAAAGTCAGTATTTGTGTCCTTAACTGCCTGAAGCACTGATTCGTATCAGACTAAACGACCATTCATAAGTCAGAACTGATGAGATTTTAAAATAGCTGGCCTACGGCTTACCGTTGGGAATACCCACACAGATTTAGCTGCAGGGCTTGGACTAGGGCCGATTTTAGGTGTTCCGATTGCTACACTTAGCCGGATCGTAGACGTGACACGGTAAAGTTGTTCATTCAGTCGTTCCTTCATTCGTTCCTTCATTCATCTCCCTCAGCTTGGACGCTGACCATGGGAAACGCTTGCGAGAAAGTAACACTTGGCACGACTTTGCGTCTGATCGATTGAGAATGTGGCAAGTCACTAATCAGGCAATCGCCAAGTCTTGACCGAAGCCATAATTCGGTGTCCCTCTTTGTACTTTTTCACTTCAAGATTTTTGTTCTTAATCGGCAGAGAATCAAAGCAGCAGTCAGGAGAAAATAGCTCAACTGCAACACATACAGTTTCTAATTGAACAGCAACCACCTCACAGACGACAATTGATTATTAAACTTACAGGACATCTCATCAGGTAACTAACATTGAGTCATCGCAGATAGATAAGTAGTCCACTAGATCTTCACTAAGAGGTAACGGGTTGTTTAAAGTATAATAATTGGATAAACTGTGTTTCAACTCTCTACAGTGTCTCCCAAAGACTTGATACACCACTGAGGAACTTGGGTCTTGCTAACGATGAAAACCAGGTGGGTTTTCCCAAATGGAAGATTGTGTTTGGGGAAGGATTGTCTAATAGAAGGATGTTAAATATTTCAGCATTGTTGTCGTCATTATCATCACTATTATTATTATTATTATTATTATTATTATTATTATTATTATTATTATTATCGGTCTTAATATATTAAGTAGTTGAGTACAAGTGCTCCGCTTATTGGAAAGACAGTGGATTTATTGAAATCAAGGGACACAATTCAAATTTGGTTTTTGATGAAAAGGGAAAACCAGGGAACACGGAGAACAACCTCTCAGGGTGGAGTAGAGAATCAACAAATTCCACTAAGGAAGAGGCAATGTGGCCCAGTGGTTGGGGCGCTTGCGTTGAGATCCGAAGATCCCGGGTTCAAGACCCGCTCTGACCACTTATTGAATTTTGATTCTGGTAGACCCTGATTCAACTTCTCTTCTTCACATGTAAATAGCCAACTGCTTTGCCTTTGGTCAGTTGGGATTCTTAAAAGTTGTTGGTCTTTTCTGCTGTTTCATTGATTTCGTTTCATTTACCCTGAAAAGCCCCTAAGGGGCCGGTGGTCAAGTATGTATTTATGTATGTGACATACGACGCCGAATCCGGGAATCATAGGTGAAAGGCGAGTGGGCAATCACTGCTATGGCAACCCTGCTTCTCATCGTAATCGTCTTCGTCATCGATGACGATGTAATCCCATAATTCCAAGGTATTACGCAAGCCCTCCAATCTCTAATCTCTGGTTGAGATTGTTTTCACAGATAGTGTCGTTACCTTGAATCTTTTGCTTCTTTTAACAGCCCCATGCCTTAGAACTCTCCATGTTGCTCATGTATCTAAATAGGTATCACGAGTGGCTTTTCAGGGTGAGTTGCGATCGATTTACAAGGTAACGTTGAACCTTAATTAAGCTTTTATAAAAAAAAAAGAGGCGAAATTGGCTGAGACAGAGGACATTTTTCATTAATTTTGGTAATTGATCCTGATGTAAATGTTTTTAGTGAGGTTGCTTTCACTGCTTTGGCGTTGTTGTACAAAAATAGAATTTCATTCACCTGATTCGAGCGTTTTACAGTTCATGGACGCTAACTGTACACTGAAATGGCTTCCTATGAAATTGCTTAACAGCGTGCGTTTTTGACCTTCTTAATGAACAAGTAATCGCGTGTTTCTAAGAACTAATAGCACTTGTGTTTTCAGAAGTTGCAAAAATTGTCCGAGTCGCCAATTTCTGCAACTTCAGAAACTACAAGTGATATTACAGTGTAATCCTTAATTTCACTCGGCCCCATGCGACAGCCTATACAAAGACCAACGCAAACGTCTTTTAATCAACTCTTTCGCCTCTAAGGGGTCTCCACTGACGAGTGAAATCGTCTGACGTTAGATAGAGTAAAATTCAAAAGTGGCATTATCAGGAGGAAAACAGGTTGTCGGACATGATAGTTTTGCAATGGATGATGGACTTAAAATAGTCATTAGCGTGACAAAGTATTAAAGCCTATTGGCATACTTTTGTTTCGGACATGATGGATATACCATACCATCGATGATGCACTTCATGCTGCATGGAGGGAGTTTCTCCAATCCGTAAAAAAAAATCAAAATTATCAGGTTTCTTTTGTGCTTGTTGGCGTGACAGAAGTGATATATTCATGGACCTTCACCTTGAATTGAGTCTCAAAATTCCTGGCCACGCCCACATTGCTCACTAAAAGTGTTTGTGCTTTCCTTATCTTGCTTTAGAGCTACAAGGTACCACTGGGTTGGCCGAAATCCATTGATGATTTAGGGTTTCCTTCGGCAAGTATGGTTGATAATGTCAGTCATGCAGTGGAGGCAGTGCAGGAAGCAATGGATACCAGCGACAACAGTGGAAGTAAGTAGACGTGTTGTGCATAAGGTAAGTTATATCAGAAGTCCTTCGCTAAGAGGGTACGTTTTCACAACTGGGTTAATATGCCAACACATGAGAAAAGCCCCGTCCACACGATCAAATTTAATGTGAGAATTTTATGCGGCAAATACATTTGATCGTGTAGATAGCACGACAAATGATTGTTAACAATTCACAGTGAAGTGGTTCAGCAATGCATTTGGACAGCAGAGATAAAGCAGAAATAAGGCGAGGTTGCCTTGTCGTTCTCCAGTGTCGCTCACTACTGAAGAGGCAGGAATTTGCCACATTTTATGTGACGAGTGGTCTAGACGAGCAATTTTCCGTATTTAAACACACATTTTTCACATTAAAATTGGCCAAATGTCCTCGTCTACACCAGCAAATCAAACCTTTCACATTAATATTGCTCGTGTCGGCGGGACATAAAGGACGAATGGAGAGGTTAGTTTTTTTTGAAGAAAATGCGTTGCTGCGTCCGTGGGGAATGAAACACGAAAATATGGTTTCGTATGGGTAATCAAATGGTGACAGGAAAAAGGCTCGGGAAATTATTTGATTTTGGACAAAATGCAATTGAAATTATTCCCTAATTTCACGAGTATAGCATTTGATTAGCTTTTAATATAATGGGTGACAAATTACTCTTTAAAATCTTCAAACCTGGACGCCATTTTAGCACTGTTGGAAAAGCTGTCATGGCAACATTGTAATTTATAAATTAACAATTAAATTTCGCGCCAAAATTATATAAGGAGTAATGTGTCACCCATGTTATCATTCGAGTGACGTAGACAGTGCAATTTTTGGGATCATATTTCGTGCGATATAAACATAGGCGGATATGTTAATCCAACAAGTTTGCCGACGACGGCAAACAGCATCAAGTCTAATGTTTTGTGACGCCGGAAGCCCCTACTTGTGTCTGTGGATATCATACACTTAATGTCTGGTCCCGAAGGCAACAGTTGGTTTTGTTTTCCCGAGAGTCCTACATTAAGAGCTTGTTGTATGTTTAGACTTTCCCTTCAACAATAGCCCTTATTCACGATAGCCGCCATGTTGGTTTTCAAATTGTCATGCAAATTAGCCATGTGTTATGCTGGGGGGCAAACATTGGAATAAAGGCAAATTGCGGAAAATCGGCTCGCCGAAATATTGAATTTACATTGCTAAAAGTACAGTTTAAAATTTAGAGTTAAGTACCTATTATAATAATTTTATATCTTTTGATTGCCTCCGACATTTTGACTTTCTACTTCGTTATCTGCTCATTTTGACTAAAAAATCACCGAAGTAACTTGTGTAATCATTCTATTTTACTACTTAGGTGATAAACATACAAGGAACGTGAAACAAATCATCTGTGTGGCTATGATGTTCGTTACAATCTCTTGAACTTGTGTTGTTTGTCCCCTCAGAAGTGTGTAGCTAATTTGCATGATAAAGGCAAATCCAACATGGCAGCTATCGTGAATAAGGTCTATTGCAGCAAAACATCCGGCACGGGCAACAACTGCGGAATTTTATTCCGGTCGGGATACATTTGAATTTGATCATGGGTGCGTGGCCAAAAATCAACCAATCACAGTGTTCGTTTTGTTGAGTGAAAGTCTAAGTGTATAACGATTAGGTTTTAGGCGACACCTCAAGTGTGCAGAAATATTCGCGTGTGATAGGATGGATTTGGTACATTCACCCATGCACAGCATCAGGGACTGTATTTCGCTCCACCTCCCACAAAATAAAAGTTTAAAAAATTGATGGCAAGGTTGCTAATTGAACCCACGACCTTCCCCTCTTGGTTAATGGCCCTCTTGTGATATCTAATTCTTCGTGTTTTTTTTTTTCTTCCTTTCTTTCTTTCTTTTTTTCCCTTTTACATGTCCCACTTCACCAGCAACAGAAGCTTCCCCCAGTAAATGTACGAGTTTCTCCGGTATGCAGTCTGTGGATTCACACGAAGGAAAAGCGTTGAATATTTGGAATACCACGTCATTCCAGGGCATCGTACAACAATTCACAAAGGTCACAAAAGCTTCTCAAGGTTGGCTGCTTCTTTCTAGAAGCAGAACGTTTGTTTTATGCTTATTCTTATTCAGTTTATCTGCATTACTTCAAGCAATATGTCACTTCATGTACACCTCCTTCGCGACTTCGTGTCGGGGTTATCCCAATGCAGGCAACTGACTTTATCTTTTTCATTCAACACCTCGTTGTCAGGTGTCATCATCATCAACAACAACAAGATCCTGAAGCAGAACTTTTCTTCATTACCATTCCTTGAGCTCATATTTCTCTATTTCAACCGCTGCCGCCACCACATCGAATATCATCGTTATAGTCATCATAACTATCATGATCTTAATTATGGTCATCAGTATCATATTCACAGTTGCAATAGACCCTTTGGATGAGTGTGTCACGTGACCTTGTTTATCATAAAAAATGGATGGTCGTCGTACAAACTAGATGGCAGGAATGGAAAGAGCGTGATGAAATTACTAAGAGTTTCAATTTTGAGACCACTGACATATATGTGAGAGATTTTACAAAGATTTTAATGGTTAAGAACATATTACTGTTATTTATATGGAAAACAGCTGCTGGGTGGCAAGCTTTACATTAAAAGGAGGCAGTGTGGCCCAGTGGTAAGGGCGCTTGCCTTGAGATCCGGAGATCCCGGGTTCAAGACCCGCTCTGACCACTCGCTGAATTTGTTCCTGGTAGTCCCTGGTGCAACTTCCCAGCTGCACTTGTAAATAGCCAACTGGTTTGCATCCGGCCAGTTGGGATTCTTAACAGTTGTTGTTGAGTTCTGTTGTTTTGTTGATTGTTTCATTGGCCCTGAAAAGCCCCTATGGGGAGCGGTCAATTAAGTATGTAATGTAATGTAAAATCACTATTTAGTCTCTCACATAAACGTCAGTGGCCTCAAAATGGACATTCTTACAAATTTCATTACGCTCTTTCTATTTCTGGTGTCTACTTTGTACCACGACCATTTTTTATGATTGACAAGGTCACGTGACACGGTCATGCAAAGGGCTATCAGTATCATTGTTTTAAAATATCGTCGTCGTCAAAATCATCGTGATCGTTGTGGTAGTCGTTATCGTGATGATGTTGATGACGATGATGAGGATGACGATGATCGTTGTGGTGGTGCTCTCTTCTTTTTTGCTGGTGCTCGTTTCCATTTCTTGCATTCCCTCTGCTATGCTCCTTTTTGTTTTCATATGGCTACTGATAATAATAATAATAATAATAATAATAATAATAATAATAATAATAATAATAATAATAATAATAGTAATAATAATGAGTTTATTTGTATAGTGTTATGACACTAACTGCTCATAACGCTTTACAAATCATTGTACAAAAATCTATGTGCAGTTTATAGTACAAAATCTATTTACAGAAATCTGTTTACAATGAATACTCTAGAAATAACTAATTACATATCATTAACAAATTAAAAATTCTCACATTACAGGTAAAATAATGTAAAGCAATTTTTAAAGGTACACGTTCTGAAAGAGATGGGTTTTTGACGCTTAAAGGTGTTGATGTCGGCAGTTCATTCCATAGCAAAGTCATCGACCGTTACTACCTTCTACCTTCTTTACCCGTTTACCCTTTAGCTCAGTCGGTAGAGCAGCAGTGATCTAACCCGATGGTCATGGGTTCATTTTTTACCCTAGTCCGAGTTTTTCTCTACCCTTGTGTGGGCCCATTCCATTAGTAGGGCTAACGCTCACATGGTTCATATGGGGTAGAAACCTAGCACTTCACATTACACTCTAATCAGTTAAGTCTGTTCAAATATAAGTGCTACACGGCCAACGTTTGCAAAAACGTAATCCTTCCTTGTACTTGTACATGTTCATTGCCGTGAGTTTAACCTCTTCAGTTCCCACGGCCTGCTCCCGTCTGACCTTGTAGCTCAGTCGGTAGAGCAGCGGTGATCTAACCCGAAGTTCGTGGGTTCAGTTTCCACCCTGGTCAGACTTTTTCTCTGTCCTTGTGTGGGCACATTTTCATTAGTAGGGCTAACGATCACATGGCTCATATGGGGTAGAAACCTAGCACTTCACATGACACTCTAATCAGTTAAGTCTGTTTCGTCTCCATCCCCTACTTTACTGTCGTGGTATATCCGTATCCTTCCTTTTCTCGGTGTCCTTTTCTAACGTATATTTCAAACACATACTACTTAAGTCAGCAGTAGTGACTGTTTCTGTGGTTTTGTGTTACAGGTGTTGCAATAAACCTTCTTAAGGCTTGTAGAGGAAATCTTGAGATGGCAATCAATTTACACTTCAACAAAGAAGAGATCATGCCGGAATTAGCTAAAGCGGTCGATGACTTTGCCATGGAAACAAACTCAGAAGACCCATCGTCGCCTGGAACCTCGGACGAGTCGAAGGCTGTCAATGAAAGCGAAGGAATAAACCAGAGTATTTTAAGTCTGTTATTGAAGCTTAAATCCTCCATGACAAGTTCATGTACTTCATCACCCGAGAGGTTGGTAGCATTTGTTTCGTAAATATTTTGTTGTTCTGAATGGCAATTACACTCATAGGTTTTATTCAAACGTCCTTCTTGGCAATTTGGTTTCCACAAAAGAATAAAATAAAGCCTAAGGATTCTGTAGTCGTCGTTGACAATGTTATCTCATTGATTTAATACGTGAATGGAAACTCGTTTTCAAAAGAAGGATTCTTAGCTGGAAACGAGACTCAAAGCATATTGGAAAAGAACAATTGCTCTCGCTCCATCATGAAAAAATCGAAACCGGCTGACTAGAAAAGGACTATTTTCTGAAGCATTGAGCTGGCGATGTCCAACCCTAATAACTTGTACATAATCGTTGACTGTAATTTACAGCGTTTCTGAGGTTACAGCTAATTTCAGCTGTAACCTCAGAAACGCTCTTCACGGTTGAACTGGATCTTTATTCTGTCACTTTCCTAATCTAGTTTAATGGATTTTTTTACAACGGGCGCCGGTTGTCCCAAATGGATGTGAATATTAAATCGAGTCGAGTATGAAGAAGTCATCATTTAATAGAAAATCTCTTCATTAAATCTTGTAATTGTCAGAAAATTACACGTTGCCTTAAAGCTGCCTGAATTAGTGCAAACGTTTTGGAAAGGGCTATCAATGTGGCACAGAGAATGCTGATAATCGTAATATCATTGCTCGGTAATTTGCTCATTTCTTATTCAACCACAGGAGTAACGTATGCGGTGATGGATCCCAGTACTTATCAGACCTGTTACAAGTGATCCGTGATTCCAGTTGTAAAAATGCTAATGCACTACGCAACTTCCAATCAGAGGCTGCCCAGACTAGTTCCAGTCCTTCTTCTCCCGAAGGGGACAGCGATGATTTGGTAGGAAAGGCATTCAGGTTTGTGTAGTTGGGTTTGTCGCCTCTTCCGCTCGATTACCTCTATTTGTAAAAAGCCGTTCCACGAATACAGTGAAGTTGTACTGTTCTAGTAATAATATTACAGCATTGGAGTTCTAGGCCCCTGGTTATGGGATCCAGTAGTTTAAAAGCCTAGGAGAGACTAATGAACTGGCACTCGAAATGTTTACTTCCGGTTTCCATTCCTTGGCTTAATGATAATGTCGCATGTAAGTTTTTCAACGACGACAAGACTTGAGCACCTTAAGATATATTTTCAATTTTCTCTCAAGAACGGCCACGTTGTTCATGTGTGTTCACGATTTGCACCCCAAACAACTTGAACCAATTAATAATCGCGAAACGATTACAGTTAGTTGTTACACGAAATTAGATCTTCAAACCAAGGTTATATAAGGGAATCTTTTTGGACGTCATTGTTTACTTTCGGAGGGCATCAAGCTATTTACAAATTGACTTCAAAAGGTATAAGAACTTGTTTAACTTAGTTAAATCTTCCATTTTAAATATAGCCTTTTAACTTTGATAACGAGCCAGTTATTAGCCATCAAAAACTGATAAATTCTTGGGTGGCAAAAGCGATAACCATCCTATACTGACATTCTTTTAAAATCTCGAGTTTTCAAAGAATCATCGCTCAGAGATTATCTGGTGTATTGCGTCCAAATTTCAGAGAAAGCTTATTACGCAACACACTTTCAATATCCAGCACTTTTTTCTCGACCGACTGATTAGACCACGAAAGCTCTATGCTGATGAGGCAAAAGATGTAAACAAAGATTCCCGTATAGCTGTTGCCTTCGTCGTCGTACTTACATTTTTAACCCCTCTGGGCGCGCCCCCCCCCCCCCCCCCCCCACCCAGTAACTCCATACGAACTGAACAGACGAGCCAAGTCCAATATGTAAAGCACATCGAACAAAGGTGCTACACAGTTTTGCAAAATGACAGAGTGCACTTGACTTATTGAAGTCGTCTTAAGGCCAATATTCTTACTTCATTCGTGAGCCTTATGACACGGAGACAGGAGGCCATCTGGAGCGTGCAACTTCCATACAGCGTCTGTGAAACGGCGTTTTCACAAGTAGGTTTATTTTTAGACTAGCCCTTCCCGCGAATTAGGTCAAAAAACAAAGGCAGTTCCAGTTCGGTGACCCTATGACGTCAGCTTAATTTCTTGTAATTGGTCATCGGGCTCCTGTGGGAGTCTCATTAGCGGGAAATTCAATCTAAAAATAACCTTACTTGTGAAAACGCCGTTGCACGAAAATAGGTAAGTTGCACGCTCCGGGTGATGGGCTCCTGACGGAGATAAAAATTGTTCTCTCACTCCCTCGCTTTTTTTTTCTTCGGGAATGGAGAACATTTGAACTTGTCTTTGTTCTTCAGGCGAAAGCTTGCCAGGGAGCGTCAACAAAAGCTTTTGGCTGAGTTTGCATCCAAGCAGAAAAGTTTTATGGAGAAAACAATGAATAAAGAACCAGGTACTGCTTCCTTTTCGTGACTTAACTTCTCCACTTGTCCATCCCAAGTTTGAATGTGTTTTGAGGATGACATTGTTTAGCAACTTGCATGAGAATCTTGCGCTTTGTTCCAAGTCAGTCAAAGGTCAAGTCTGAAGCGATTTTTGACTTGCTCGCGCACGCAAATTTTCGTGCTTAACACCCGCTGGATGTATTTGCTTTGGGCAATGATCGGCTCATTTCGTTGTTGTTGTCTCTTGTAATTGGCCAAATCAATTGTTTTATTTTTCACTCAACCGCTTTGAACTAGAGAAAAAAAGCAGAATGGTGTTCCTTATGTGCTTGTTTTCACTAGCAACGCAAGCAAAATCACAAGAAACAAACGCAAGTTTTATGAGCGTCTTGATAAAACAAAAGACACTAAGACAGGGTTTTCGTTTGAGGCCGGAGGTGGGACGTTTCATCCGGTCGCTTCCCATTCCATGTCCTTTGCCAATATTTGGGGGGTTGCTTTATTATAATTCTTTTTTTTTTTTTTTTTACTTTTAATAAAGGGAATTTGAGTGAACTCCAGCCTTGCCTGGGAAAATGATTCTTGGGTTCCAGAAACACTGGAAACAGCGTTTCTGAGTGTTCTATTTTGAAAATTTCCAGGGGGGGGGGGGGGAGGGGGGGGCATGCCCCCAGACCCGATGGTAGAAATAAGCCTTAACTGAAAGATCTTTTGCAGATTCTCTTCTCCCGATGGATGAAGACATACATCCTGTGGGTGGTACCAGCGGTGAATCAAGTGAACATGCGTTTGATTGCGTTATTTGTGGCCAAACGTCCTCCTCCACTGAGAAAAGACCAGTAGGTCTGGTGGCACTGTTACAGCCAAGTACAGGTTTGCAAAGAGCCCTAGTCGCGTAACCAGGTGGTACCTGTGACTTGGAGCCATCAACAAGCCATTACCCCTACTTTCTGTGGTTCTTTTTCTTCGGCCTCGTTATTTTAAGATTGTCATTTCCGCGTTAATTCAGAAGTTAATTCGTGAACCTGAGATGTAATCAGAGACAGTGCACATTGATCGCTAAGTTGACCGTGTTTGGCCGAAGAAACCGTTTTAACAATAAATGTTCCGAAAAACTTACAACGCGAAAGAGAACTGTTTGAACTGTAAGTTTTAACCGACGCTACTGAAAATAACTACCTGAAAACTAGTGCGAAAAGATAAAAAACTGACGCGATGGCAAATCGATAAAAAACACAAAATAACATACGTTTTGCTCTTTGTCAATAGTTCTCGGCCACAGGGCACTGTATGTAAGACACAGTCATCTTCTCCTTCGTCGTGAAGAAGAAGAGGCTCGCGTTATCACCTGTGGAACGACTTTCTTAAACAGATTTGAAGCTCTGAAGAGCCGCTTTGGCTTGGTAAGTTTCCATTTCTCGTATAGAGGTTTTGCACGGCAGCCATGTTGCATGGCAGGAACAATGAAAATGTTTTGCATTAGAAAGAACATTTGTTCCCATAGGAAAAAGAATCCATTGTTCCTGCCATGCAGCATGGCTGCCGTGCAAAACCTCTATTAGATCACGGAAAGGGCCTTGTCGTGTGAAAGCTTGGTATGGCTCAAACGGTGCGGCATGGCCGAGTAGTTTATGTCGCCTACGGACGTGAGATCTGGAGGATCCTAGGCTCCTTTCGGTCTTCTGCAATTTCCCCCCAAACAGCGCAGACTCACAAAGGGACAGATCCTTAGTAATGTGCATTATATTGACCTTGCAATAAGAACCTGGCTTGAAGTTTGTAAATTTTGATTAGTACCTTAGACAATAATTTCTTGTTAAAAGCTCCGTCCATGGAACTGTTAACTATGGCGGAATTGAAGAAATTTTTAATCGATGTTGACTCCGAGTGTTCCTTTGTGGGTGGCGAACCTACGACCCATTCCGATTACTGGTTCAAATGCTCTACTATTGAGCCATACGAGACTAGTGGGAGCCAAGGCTATTAATAAACTAGGTTCAGATGACCATATTATTGTCTCGGCGTACTGCTGGGCGCTTTCGTTCCCAGATCCCATCGTTTCTCTTAGCCGATGCGGTCGTCGCACGAGAAAACGAAGGGCTCCGGAGACATAAGAAATTCCTTTTTTTTTCCCCATTGGTTAGCTTGCGAACAGTAAAATCGTGAACCGGAAGTAAAAATGGCCGCTGTGGCTGGCGCGAAGCCGGTCGGTAAAATGATCAGTGTCTTTGTTTAAAACTACGATTTTGCGTATTGCTTCTTTTTGTTGGACACGAAGGCGACAGATTCTCTAAGTTGAGGCCACTTAAAGCTTCACATTGGCGACGCCTTTTTTTGTACTATTGACGGCGACGACGATATGACCTCTGGAAGTCCTAAAATCTGGATCTGCAAATAGCCCTTCGTTCTTGTGCGAAGGCCCCGCCGGCCAAGAGAAACGGTGGGGTCTGGGAACGAGTCTAAATTGTCCAAATGGAACTGGTAATCGGAAGGCTGCAAAGGCGTACTCAGATTTCCTATCGGAGTATCTCCGAGTCCACGTCAAAATCGATAAAATATTTTGTTCATTTGACTCACCGAGGTTAAAGTCCCTTTCACTACAATCGCGAATATATCGGCATTGTTGACGATTTTGTACAACTATCGCTTAAATCGACAGATACCCAGTTTGGAAGCGTGTGATGCTGGCACCGAAGGCGGAGTACACGTACAGTCTTGTGGACACCTCCTTCATGTCGACTGTCATCAATCGTACCTTAAATCCCTTCAGGTACAAATGTAATGACGAGTGCTCTTTTACTTTTAACTGTACAAGGAGCAGTTTGCCAGAATTCCGTAATACCTTGAGTATGGAGAAATAATGAAACGACAATCTCTACGTTTTTTCAAACATTATGTATAAAAGCCTCGCTGTTTGTGGATTAGCGAAGTCTTCCTTTCAAATACATCACTTTATTTGGCAAATTTGAAATAAATAAGGTCAATACAACTGTAAATGAATGAATGAATGAATGAATGAATAATTAAATAAATAAATAATGTGTCTCCCACCTCGACTAGTGTTCCCGGTATACTTCGGGTCTGCACGTTTTGTAACTCATTGTGTTTATCTAGTTAATTTTTTTTTGGTTTTAGAGAAAGAAGTTCTTTGGGGACCAGATTTCTTTCGCTTCGTTGCTAGTTATCCCAATACAGACCCCGTATTATGGGAACTATTACCTTTTTGGACTCTGGCAGGGTGGAAAATAATAAGGGAACAGTCTTTCTGATACTCGTGTAGTCTGATGGGCGAACTAAATAAGGCAACACAGGCCGGCCATTCAACAGTTCCAAGCGTAGTGACCGAACCTGTGACTGGCAGTGAGGCTGGACATGACTTACGGAATTACGCTGTTATAATGCAAAATCTGAAAGCGCTTACGACATTGTTTCCTTTCTGAACCCATACAGGAGGAAGATGCCAATCAACTTCACCAAGTGCAGACATTTAACCCGAGAAATGGAGAATTTACATGTCCATTGTGTAGACAACTTGGTAACTGCGTGCTACCGATTATTCCCTCGCATATTATTCCCACTAACACAGCATCCAAGGTGAGAAAAACGCCAGTTTCATGCTTGAAATTTAAGCCTAGCTCCACTTAGAAAAAGAGAAACGCACGCAAATGAGGTATAAGTAAGCGCTGTTGGATTAGAGCGGTTTTCGATTGAGTGTCGAAAGTAATTATCGAATTGCTTTGGTTTATGATTACTTCACTCAGTGATTGGTTCAAAGTTCTCGTGCCATTTTTTCAACCAATCAGAAGTGAAACCAAAGCCAATCGTGGCTCGCGCGTGCACATTTTCCCGCGATTTGTGTCGGCTACGTGTAATTACTTCGAGTTTTGATTGGTTTACTGGATTGTCTCCGTCCTTTTTGATTGGCCGATGATTTTCAGCAGTCGCGACTTGGATTTGCGCCCTTCCCCCCCCCCCCCCCCAACATTTTTCACGTCACGCCTCAAGTCTCATGCTTCCACTACACAACCCTAAAATTACAAGTAGTATTCTTGTAAAATTACAAGTAGTATTCTTGTACACTATTCTTATATAGTATTCTTGTATACTACTTCCCCACCGACGCAGCACCACAGTTTCTTTAGAAACTACCCCTTCATCCTAAAATTACAATCCTTCGAATGCTGACCACAAACACACTTGAAACTTACCGTCTGTTATTGTTTGCAGAATAGAGAAAAGAGTCACACGGATCAGACAAGCGAACTTCACACAGTTTTAAGAAAGTTTAAACTGCACGTACGTGTTTTTAACCAGCGATAACGAGAGGTCTCAACATGAGACGAGAATAACGCTAGTTTCACAAGCGATGCTAGCCTACACAGAGGCAACATGTTCAGACACATTGACTTGTTATCCGTTCGTGTCATTTCGCAACAAAGGCTACTAATTATCAAAACGCTTCTGTGTTGGCCTACGTTGCTTGCGTTTTCGTCGTGAGAGAAAACCATTTATTATATAAACACCAATGAAATACCAAATGAGCTTTCGTGCAAAAACATGATATCTTCACACGTGAAAAGATCACTGTAAAGTCAAGTAACCATATTTAACGTCGATAACTCGTAACAGTAATTCAACTGACAAACCTGACGTCGACGGTGCGCTCATTTTACTCCCCCCTATAGATCAGTGCTCCGTTTTACGGGTATTTAAAGCTACTTAGCTACACGGAAAGGAAAGAAGTCGAAACAAGGCTGCGAGAATCGAACTCCGCCTCGCGAGGCAGTTTGCTCAGCTCTTTCCTCAAGTGTGCGGCGGGCTTTAACGATGAATTCAATAGACCATTTTACAGTTGTGTGCTTAGTTACCTGGCCTTTGAATGAAAGTGAGGCTTGAGTTGACCTTGCTTTGATAGAAACCTCACAGCTTTTCTTATGTAAATTCCTACTTATTAGCATGACAACAACATCATTAACATAAGAAAAGCAGTGAGGTGTCTATCAAAGCAAGGTCAACTCCAGCCTCACTTTCATTCACAAGCCAGGTAGCTAAGCACACAACTGTAAAATGGTCTATTCGCTATTCTTTGATTACACTCGCGTGATAAGACGGTCGTGCTGGTGCCAAAACGATAGAAAAACTTTAGCCCAAGTTTTGCATAATAATAGAGTAAAATTCACAAAAGACTTTCTAGCAATTGTTCTTTCCAGCAACATGGCCGCAGGTGAAATTAAATATACCGGAGAAGTGGTGCGATTAGCGAATTGAACTAAACACCGAGTGTTTTTGTCCTCTATCGTTACAGACCATCACCAAGCTAACGGCCAGTGCTTGGAACTTTACTGTGCTGGGAGCAGCCGT
>NC_090883.1:48064657-48077157 GCF_036669925.1 Montipora capricornis | reverse complement strand
TACGTCGACCATTTACAGCAGGTGCACACAGCGCAATGAACCAATCCAAGTTCGTAGCAATTCCGTGTAACTTGCTTAAAGCGCGGGAAAAACTGCTCGTGCAAGTCGCGATTGGTTTAGGTGTTTTTTTTCTCATTGGTTGATAAACTGGCGCGAGATTTTTAAACCAATCGCTAAGCGTAGCAATTGCAATCGCGTAATTGCTTTTGACGGTGTTCGGAAAACTGCTCTAAACGGCGAATGCTCTTTTCACTTCCTTTTTCTTGTGGAAAATTTGATGGAAAATGTGCTTATGCAACAAGTGGATATCGTTGTACTTACGTTTATCGGTAATACGTCGTCGTCGGTTTGTTTATATCGCTTTGAAAAGACTTAACCTAGGTAAGCTTGTCAAAGTAACGCTACATTTTTACATGCTCATTTGTCTTTTTTTAGGCGACTTCAAGTGCCTTGTTCAACTAGTTTTCAACTTGGTTTTTGTTCAGGTGAGGCTAGACAAAGGGAGGTCAATTTTAATCCTAATGGTGACCAGATGTGTGATTATGTGCACCCCGATTTTGGGAAGTGTCACGGAGTGTCGCCGTGCTTCTCTCCCCAACATTCTCTTGAACTCCTGTCCTCGAGCAACGATAAAAATCTGCATTTATGGTAACCTAAAAAAAACGTCAACTCAAACACTTCCGTTTTTGATGGAAATGGGTAACTGCTGTTTACGGACATTTTTGTTCAAATGTGTTGTGCACTCGAATAACAGAACTCTTTTTCTCAGCAGCCAATTAGATTCTTGTGTGATGTCAACGATATTTTCGCGATAAAAATTAACACTGATTTATTAAGGGCGATTTAGACGTTACGATGTTTGCTTATGACTTTGTCATTCGACTAGCTTACTTCAGGACTTCATCACAAATCGTGTCGTGTAAATCAGACTTAGCACCCTTACGACAGACGCTCGTGAGTAGTGCGTGTGTAAATGGTCGGAAGTCATAACGTACTGCTAGTTGCGTGGGCCGGAAAGTCGTAGGCAAGAATCGTGTAACAATAGTGGGACCTGCCAAAGCTTCATTTGAGAGTCAACGGCGATGATTTCAAATCTCAACATACATTTTCCGTTTATTCGCCGCTCTTGCAAGTTTTATTCAATGGTAAGTGGCACAGGTAGTGCCTATATATAACATCAATAACAAGAACTTTTATTTTGAGATGAAGTTCTCGGTCCCTTATTTGTAGCCTACCTTTTGCAAGGTTACGAAGCATTGACTGCTTAATTAAGAGTCCAGAGTGGATGTCCTTCCTAAGCTATCTCATTATAAGGAAGATACCTGGCCACAAAGGTTCTTTTTGTTATTTAAATTCCCATCCACTGGAACAAAATAACCCTTTGTTTTGGCAGCCAATTAGAGGCCGGTTGGCACAGTAACAGTAGATTACGTCATTGATACTGGTCTTTGCTGTTGTCTTTACTGTAGTCTTTAGTGGACACGTGCAGCAAGTTTGTTGGTGACGAAAAACTTTCGTGGCAAGAACTGGGGAAAAAGGCAGCATCACAAGTGAGTGTAGAACCCATAAATAAACCGCACCTGGCTTCTCATTTCTTTCAGTACGGAGCTCATGCCATAACAGAACCTGTCGATGAGATATATGAGGAAAAAGAGGAATGATTTCCAAGTTCATATCGCCGCTAAGTTGCCTCTACTTGCCCTGTCTGTACTTTCGACGCTGAGTGATTGCTTAAATACTGTCATCGCTAAGGAGGCAAAAAAGAAAAAAACAGAGCATTTACTTGAAATGCACTGTGGCTACAGTCCTGGCCCCAGGTTTTCGAAGGGTGGATAGCGTTATCCACCTTTTGAACAACCGAGGTATGGACAAAAAGAGTTGAGACTTTTTTCCATTTTTCTAAGCATCGGACCGTAATTTGAAAAGAAGGATGGGAAAATTATCGGCTGACAAAACTGAGCGCTAATAAGCCCTTAAATTCTTTGTAAAATTTAAACTTTTCGAAGCAGTCCTCAAACAACTTGAATCATGGGTCTTGAGCAATAACTTTGTAACTAACATTCAGTATTCTTCAAGTGTAGAATCTGTTCATGTCTAATTGTCAACCTGGCTGAAGTGTGAACCCTAAATCAACGTTAGTCCTCAAAGATTTTCTGACTTATCGGGATCAGATTTTCAGAAGCAGCTGTGTTGCAAATTTATTATTCAGTACCGGTTTCTTGGTTCATCAATGAATTGGAAAAGGCAAGTCAAAACGACTGATTTTCAGAATTTGAACCAACTTGAAGTTTCCTGCTCGTTGAGTAGATGGATTGTTGTATTACTGGTACATCCTGCGACCGTAAAATAAGCAGAAGCAGCGATGGGCACTGATGACTCGGATCAAAGCGCTTCTGGCTTTGCGTTTCTCGCTTGCGCTTGCGTGGCTGGTAAAAATCAACCTTCAATACTTATTCGCTACTCTTTGCTGTTGATATTACTAGGAAAAGTTGCAGGTCGACTTTTCAGCTGATTTGCTGCTGGGATATGTTTGTCGTTTGCTTGGTAACAGCACCTTGTTCAAAGAGGATCATCACACTGCGGGGGTAAGTGACCACCTCAGCCAGTAAAGGCTGGTTTTCATTAGCGACGGAGTCGGAGTCGGAGTCGTAATCACAAGCGCAGAGCGATACGATCTAGGGAAAATCAAACTGTCGGAGTCGGAAGCAGAACACCGATTCCTATTCGCTGATGACTGCATTGTCGGAGTCGGAAGCAGAAGAGAAAGAATGAACCAATCACAATGGTCAATTCCAATCTTTGTGATTGGTTGGTTCTTCCGCCTCTGCTTCCGACTCCGACAATCTATTTTTGACAGGATCATAAGCGACGGAGTCATAAGCGGAGTCGGAAGAAAATGGGAACGTTCTGATTCTTCCGACTCCGATTCCGTCGAGCTTATGACTCCGCTTACGACTCCGATCGTTGATTTTCCCTTGGTCATAAGCGCTCTTATGACCCGACTGCGACTCATCGTTAGTGAAAACCAACCTTAAGGTGGCTGAGTTTATATTTTGTTTGTTGTCTTCGTGTACAGTCAAAGAGCAGTGAACGAAACCACTTGATGAATCATTTTCGCGGCGTCTTGTTTTCTTCCCCTTTGTAGATATCGCAGACAGTATGGTCACCTCACACTGTTGAGCGGTCGTTGCAAGATTCGTGTCTCACATTCCTCCGTTCAGCTTGTACCATGTCTTCTCTCTGCTATGATGTGGACGTGCCACAAGTTAAGGTGAGCGACAAGTGGAATGTAAGTGGCGAAGGTATACTAAAGACCAATCATGTTATTTTGTCTGTTGTGTACGCTCTGTGCTTGCGTTTGCCTTTGCACTACGAATATTCCAGTGTGAATGGAGTTAGCAGATCCTTCTTTCTGTTGGCTCGCAACGATCGTGGATGGAAAAAATCCGGTTTTTCAAACAGGTTTTACATGGCTATTGGAATCGTCTGCTGACTCGCGTGAGTCGGAGATGAACCGCTTGTCATGTGACTTAAGGACGGTGCCTACTATTTTTAATGCGCATACGTTCTGCGCATCTCGAGATACTCGGATTTCCTATCGGTGATGCTTACTAATACAGCGATATTTTTGCGCGGTTTAAAACTATCCGGAGAAAGTAGATCTTAGTAAGTACTCTTGGTATCCAAAAAGAAAATTGGGGCTAGCCATGCATTTTTGAGAGATAATTAAGCTTCAATTAGAGAAAGAACGCCATACATTGCTTGGTATTATTTTAAAGTTTTTTGTAAATATTATTCATCAATTATCTTTGAAAAATGCGTGGTTACCCCCAATTTTCTTTTTGGATTTCAATAAAACTTGCTACGATCTACATTTCCTGCATAATCACACACCGGGGCAAAAATATCTTTAATTAGTACGCACCGTCCTTAAGTCACATATGACTCTGGCACATGCTCGACAGGCAATTTTGAAGTGGAGTTTCTCTCTCGAAAATAAGAGGGCTTCACTTTGTGTCACAATGAATTTATTAGCTTGTTTCTGCTTTGCTGGGGCCAGGTTGGTCACTAATAGTCACGGCACCCGCCTCCCACCAATGTCGCCTGGGTTCAAATCGAACACAGGGCGCGGTACAGGTGGCTTGAATTTGTTGGTCGTTTACTCTGATCCGAAAGGTTGTATTTCTTTGCGTTTAACGGTCGTTTGAGTCTGCTTTTTGACATTACGCTAGGTTAAGTGGCACGCACTTCATTTCGTGGAATGTACGATAATTAGGAATGTAAAGTGAGTAGGGCTTGCTTGACTGGTACCATGTTAAGAGGAGAGAAGAGGATTTTAAGATCCAAGAGTAATATAAATCGAGAGCGAGTGGATTTTGTCGAAAACCATGATTTGTTGTTGAACAGACCTCTCACAGTGCTCAAAGAAACTGAAGTGACATCTTGCAAAACGGTGATCCTCCTCTCGTGGAGAATCAGCGTTTGATTTTATTTCACGAAGTCGGCCAAAAATTTATCATCGTTACGTGTCATGGTCCCTCTCGGTGAAAATGCAACGCACAAAAAAAAACGCTTGAAAACTGAGTTAACCGTCCCTGACAAAGAAGACTGCATTTTTTACTTTAGGAGCCTGATGCCGAATTTCGTGTTTTGGCCTCAACGCTGGGCTTATGTGCGCCCCACGATCCGTCCATTTCTAGTACCGAGTCTTTTTCCTGCGTCAGCTGTTTGCAGTGGCCTTGGTCCAAACCATTAGCGACCGTGAGACAGTGGTGCGAAGCTCTGTTGATATCTGCTATGCAAAAGAAAATCACTTTAACGAAGGTAATTGTCGTAACACTGGTTTAGAGACGACGTTTTCTCAATCCACCAGTAAAGCAAGCCATTGAATTTAAACAAGAGAGATCTCTTTTATTGTTAGGAACTCCTTCCAAACTTGCGCCAATGGCCTTCACCAAAACTTCTCCGTTTACCTGAGCGATATGATAGGTAAGCTAATCCTCAATGAATTGTGTTGCATGAAAGGCTAGCTGGGTTAAGGGGGCTGTGTTGCGAGATTTAGCAAAATTCAGTGATTGAGAATTGGCAACCAAATCAAGCGATACGTAAAAATTACTACTTCAGACACGGAGGAAGGTTTGAATGAAACGATAAATACAAAAGGAGACAGGTTTGAGCAAAGTTGAAAGAGATTAGAATGGATGGCAATTGGGATTTTTGAAAACTGTTTTGAATCACGGCTTTTTAAAGTTTATCTTTGTTGTTTGTAACTTAGATTAGGTATGCTCTATAGACATTTTTGTCACGAAGCTTTGATTTATGTTGTTTAAAATTAATTTCTGCGTTAACGTTAAGTTGTGTAGTGAGTAGCTGCGAGTACCTGGTAAAACGGCACAAAATGAATTGCACTGCGGTGACACATACCCCTTAATAGTGGCTTATTTAGAAGAAATGTGAGAATGATATATAATTGCATCCATTGGCAACTTGGGGAAAAAAACCGGCATAGCCTCATATGGGATTTGAAACCACGACTCTCCGTGATCGTACTAGATCACGGAGGGTCGTGGTTTCAAATCCCATGCTCAAGCCATTGAGCTACTGGAGACTCTGGTGAGCAAGGGTGAAATGTGGGTCTTTGACTAGAACTGCATCATGCAGTCAAATAACGACTGACAGCATAGCTCTTAACTGCATCGCCCAGTCACCGTTAAGCATATCTGAGATGCGTCAAACCAACCACCTAAGTGAGCGAACGCGAGTATGATATATATACATATGTGAAGCTCAGTGGTTAGAGCATCCACTTGATCACGGAGGGTTGTGGGTTCAAATCCCATCTGGAACTCGGAATTTTTTCCGAGTTTTCAATGGGTGCAATTTCAACAAACATTTATTTAGAATAAAATTAAAAAGAGACGTATGACCTTTTACAGCCTTCAAGCCTGATACATGCAAACAGGAATGGTTGCGTTGCCAACTGGAATGAAAAGTAGGCCTAGTAATTAATTGTGGTTCACCGCTCATCTCTCCATGTGTTCGTTGTTGATTGACAGTTTAATTCAGCATTACCGAAAGCGGAAGTGCGTCAAATGCGACTCAGCTCCAGATGACCCTGCGGTGTGCTTGGTCTGCGGTAAATTCACGTGCCTCCAGGGAACGTGTTGCGTGGATGCAACAGGTGGCACGCCAAATTACGAGTGCATACAGGTATGGTACGTGAGTAGATTGGCCAGAAGTTCCGTTGATTTAGTGAATTCAGAATCTCATGTGTGGCTGTGGAATGTCAAGTTTGCCACCCCTGTCTCTTAAAGGGTAATTCGGCAAGCCGGGTTTAAGATGACCCAAAAAAGAAGGGGAATGCGCCCGCTTCTCCCCTGGAGCCGCCACAAAACAGTTCAGACAACATAATCAAAGATGGCTGTGTTTCTTCTAGATCACAGTCTTTCGCGCGGGCAACGAAGTTGTTAGAGGGTTATGGCCAGAATAAGGTGAGAAACGTCGTGAACCATATACAGGTGTAACGCTTGGTGACGTTTCGTGGCAACCTGAGTGTTAACCCGCTTTGGCAGATAAACAACACTCTGTTTAGGCAGTGAATAACTACTGGGTTAGGCACTGATCTCTAGTGATTAGGTCTAAGCGCCAACTCGAAATGGTTGGCTTTCATAAATTGTTCTGGTGACACCATGTTTAAATTAATTGAGTAAAACTCTAGTAAGATCGTTTGTTACTTTATACACACAAAACTAAGTTTTTCACCTTATTCTCGTCACAGCCGTTGTTGGAAGACATATTTGCGCTGTTTTTGCATCCAGATTTAATTCTATAGCATGTGACAAATAGAGGTATCATTAACAATACACTTCAAGCGTGAACAAAATGCGAGGAACAGTAAATAGCCTAAACTAACCCTCCGCTAACTCTATTGCCTCGTCGAGTTTTGTAATGATTTACTGCGGCTCGCAGAATCTCACGTTGTGCATACCACAAACGCGTATATCTCACGCCATGTAGCAACCGTTTTGATCTTTCTGACAGCATGCCCTTGAGTGTGGAAGAGGGACTGGAATTTTCCTAATAGTACTCTCCTCGGTCATTATCATAATCCGGGCTGAGCGCGTCTGTATCTGGGGGTCCGTTTACCTCGATAGTTTTGGCGAAGAGGACCGGGATCTAAGGTGAGTTACGTGGAAGTGACAAGCAAGTCAATTTCTTTGGTATGCGCATGCTTTTCTTTGTACGTGTAATGTGTACGTAACTGCAGCCATGTAGAGTTCAAAAGTAAAGTGGTAGGCGATATAAGCAGGAGGCGAACCACTGCAAATCCCCGCTAATATTGTATCCTATTTGCAAGCGGGTATAAGCTGATCTAATCTGAGATATGGTATGACTGTTTTGTGTCCAAATTAAGTAATGGCTATTCTGTATTTAAGGTATTTAAGATACGTGATTCTCGATGTTCAGACTGTCTTTCAGATAACTATAGCTTTTCTTTAACACGTTACTGTACTCCCTATCGAATCAATTTTGGTATCATAAGTTTTGATTACAATATACACTTAATGTATGGTCCCGAGGGACCACAGTGAGTATTGTTTTCCCGAGAGTCCCTGATGTTTCCCGAGGGGGCACTGAGACATAAAGTACTTTGTTATATATTTGGACTTTCCCTTCAACAATCGCAGCAAAACATCCGGCGCAGGCAACAACTGCGGAATTGTATCTTGGTCGGGATACATTTGTATTTGATAAGGACCAAGTGATACGTGACCAAGAATCAACCAATCACAGTGCTCGTTTTGTTGAGTTAAAGTCTAGATATATCACAATACTGAGTATTTTTACCTTTCAAATATGGTCATGCCATGTTCAATCACGGACATAGGCACAGTTCCGCTGTCTCTTGAATTCTTGCTCTTACCTTGGTAACATCTAAACTGTTTCGAGATCTGGACCTGGGGGTCGTTTCTCGAAAGTCCCGAAACTCGAGGATCATAAATCGCTTGGTATCTCCAAACTGAGGCCATTTCCTGGCATGGAGCTTTGCAATTCAGGTTTTCGTTTGGGTCATCATCTGTTGTAAGACCAGCGTTCTAAAGTACGCGGGTTATAGTTTCACAATTTGCTTGTCTGCCCGAAAGGCTGACGGGACTTTCGAGAAAGGGGACGCAGAATACTGCGTTTCTTTTGCCTGTCAAATCATGAATTAGTAATTAATTTCACAAGCACTTTTAACGATAAAGGCCTGCTTCAATCAATCAATCCCTTGTATTAAGGTTATTGGCAGACCACAATTAGCCAGCTTACAACCTTAATGCAACAGAATTCGTACTCTCCTGGTCTCAGACAATTCGGCACATAAACTGTTAGGGTAACTCGAACCATGAAAAAAAGGCGATTAGGTATATTTTGTTTTGTTCGCAGACGTGGGAAGCCCTTATTTTTGAGCCAAGAACGATTCGACAGACTTCAAGAACAATGGTTAACTCACAGTTTCGATCATATGTGCAAGAGATGGAAACGCCATATGAACACTCTATAGAGCTACCAAATGCCAAAATTTTCCGTGGGACTTGCGATTTGGAGAATTGACGAAACGTTTGCTTTTTGTGGAATGTTTTCGACATACTTACTTTCAGCTTCCAGTTACACCAGTTTCCGGTCAGTGTCGTACCTTATTTGTTTTAGCGTTCACTTGGAGGAAGCATCTGGTGTTAGAGAAAAGGAATTGGTGTGTCAAATCCGTAAAGGTTATCTTCAGTACTTGAAGCTCGTACATTTTGAGTGACGACGAAACCTCAAGAACCGAGGATTCGGAAATGTTTCCAAGCACATGGTACAAATGACAAATTTAGAGAGCCTTTGGATGCATTTGAGAAAGTTAAATAATTATTAACACTATTTATATGGCCCTTGAAAAAAGAAGTTGTGCAAGAGTTCAACAAAAAGTGGGATTCTTCAGTCGTGTCCCAACTTGTTTGCAAGAGACTTGACAACACACTGAAAAAAGTTTGAAAATGGAAATAGGGACCGCGGAAATGTGGAGGGGGGGGGGGGGGGTCGGGCTCGCCTTGGTTGCGTTTTCAGGGCTCCAGAGGACATTTTATTGCATACTAAATGAAGGAACAGTGACCCTGTATGCTTGGGGATCTTTCCCATACTTTTTTTTTAGCCCCACGACTTTAAAATGGTGTCCGCGGTCGCTAACAAAGAGAGGGAGAGATTTGGACAATTTTATATGGACCTCTTAGCCCAGTGTTCGACTTAATGAGAATACACTAATTGAAAATTGGAGTTTACAAATGTAAATCTGTTCGGCTTATTTTATAACTTGGCTGTATTAGATTTGCATCATATTTGAAGCTTCAAACTGACGAACACTGCACGATGACACAAAACCATGCGCTTTTAATGTCTGCAACACTATAGTTATGAGGGTTAACACTGACAGGATGGCAGAACGGGGTCAGAGCTGAAAGCATTATATTTTCAGAGATTTAAAGAACCGACAATGACTGTCGAGAAGAAATGAAGGAAGTGGTGCTTTTTCAAAGCAATTTTAACTAGTTTTTTAAAACGACTGTATTATGAGAGGAGGTGCTCCGTCTTCTAGATATGTTCAAATTCATCGGAGCGTAGCTAGTTATCCAAGATGGCGATCCATCGTCTTTACAAGAAGATGCAAAGGTGCAATGCGATCAAGGCTGATTGACAAGTGATCTTACGTTGCTAAGGTACCACTCCTTTCATGGCGCTTGTTCGTGTTTACATTATCGGCTTCTCAAATCATGCCACTAATCAGGACTAGTAACTAAACCTGTTTTGGGGCTTGCGTGTTCCCACGCTTGAAGCGCTTAAAATATATTTTTCGTGAATATCGCCCACATTCTCTCACTCTTAGCGTGGAATACGCGTGTATACTACTACTCTTTCTGACTGACTCGGTTTCTTGCTTTTAACTTCTCAGATTCAAATTGTTGCCTTTGGTTTCTCTCACTTAAAGCGAAAATTGCGCGCTGTTTTCATAAAATAATGTTACAAAATGTCCAGGGGGTATTGAACATAAGCTTATGACGTAATGCCTTTTGCTGTAAAGTTGCGTTCGGACATTAATTAAATCTATCAAATATTAATTTGCAAATTGTGTCATCTGTATTTGTTCGAAAGTAAATGGGCTTGGATATCATAGAACTCGGTAACTTAATTTTAAACTTTCTGATGGGTTAACCCATGTTTCAAGTGAGAATCTGTTTCAGATTGAGGTCTTAAAGATAAAATTTCATCGCCGGTGCCCAGGATCTCTCTTCCCTTCCCAATTCCCAAGCGAGTGGGAAAGAAGAGAGACCCTGGGCATGACACTGAAATGTCGCGCGCGAGAGATCAAGCGAGGCTTAACACAAATAGATTCTAGTAAGATACATTGGACGTGAATTATTTTTTTCTTAAAATTAAAATTCTTCCCAAGTCAACAGCTAACCAAAGAAATATTTTGCCTTAGCTTGGCTGTCTTTGTCATCTTCAGTATCGTTATCGAAAACAAATTCCAAAAATGACGTAAGGAATCAATTGATGACGACACTGGAAACTTCGTGGACGTAATTTTAGCGATGCAAATTTCCCCAGATTTTTAGACGGCATTTGCCCCGACCGAGTGTCAAGATGGAATCAGTAGAGATATTTCTGCCAATAATTGATCTTTCCTCTACGATATTAATCGCGTCTGTTTGTCTTGTTATGACAACCACGATTGTGGTTTGGGTTCTTGTGGAGTGCGGTTTGAGTTGCTTGAAGGTGAGTAGCGCTCGATGTGGCGCGATTTTTACGCGAAAATGGTAAATTGTATCCATGATACTGTGTTTTGTTACTGGCTGAAACAGCACATGTGCAAACTTCGCCACCAATCAGAAGCATTTAAAGTGCTACTATGATCAAAAATTCAGATTTTAAAATTGTGATTGCTCACCAATTGACTGGCAAAATTTTAAGGTTTGATGTTTATCCAAAGGCTCTACTTTGAGAGTAAGTTTAGGATTTCACGATCCACCATTACGCACTTTCCAAACTGACCGATTGGACCCCAGGGAAAAGTGACGTCATTTACTCTCTGGCTTAAAATTTCAGCGTATAAACGCAGCTGATCATATGCAAAACACGGGTTGAAAAGTCTGAAAGCCCGAAACCCCGTGCTGCTATTAATGGGCCCTTTGCAGGATAGTGATCACATGGTACAAATCCGCCATACTGGGACGCAAATTGCGCACTGGGAAATCTAAAACAAAGGCTAGTTCATCTAAATTTTCTTTGTTTTAGATGTCCCAGTGGGCAATTTGCGTCCCAGTATGGCGGATTTGTACCATGTGATCACTATCCTGCAAAGGGCCCATTCAGCCGCGTACACACGCATTGCATTCTTAAACTATTGAGGTAGTAATGGCGGACCATTACACAGGAAAATTCCAGTTAAAACAAAACAGGTGTCTTTTTGAGATCAAGGCTTATAATTTCGATCAGTTACTATTTAGTTAACATAGTTTTGAAATCCAAAGAAAGATAAAAATTGTTTTTTCGGTCGTAGTAACACTTTAAATTAACAGAGCTCTAGGATTCTGTTATTTTGACGGATATATCTGGGCACGAACCCATTACTGGGAACGAACGACTTCATTGTATTTGTGGAACATCGTTTTTACGTACCGAGTTATTTTTAGCCTGATTCTCAGTCGGTCCACAGGTCGCTTGTGTCACGCATTCTACTCCCTTTCTTTAGTGCTTGACACGAGCGACCTTGGACCGTCTGAGAATCAGGCTAAGTTATTTTTAGCTTGATTTTCCTACGAAACCAGGGCTCAGTTGTCTGAAGGGTGGATAGCGCTATCCACTGGATAAATCACTGGATAACTCAATTGGGTTTGCTAGTGTTTATCCGCTGGATATTGATTTATTCGGTGGGTAGCGTTATCCACCTTTAAACAACTGGGGCCTGACCTTTACAACTAAAGAGTTGTTACCCATGGTATTCGAATGGTCAATCTTATTTAATAACTTGATCTGTGGAAATGCCGTTACATAGACTTACTATTGCAGTTGTAGGCTCTGGATCATGATCTGGGCTGCACTGGGTCAAATTCGTTTTTCTTGTGGGTATAAAATAGGGCGGATACAACTTGAGATTTTGTTTTTATGTTTTCAACCAGAATAATTTTACATTTTCTCTTTCTCAGACCTAATTAAAACGTTGACATAAATAAGTCGAATATTAAACTGGTTTTAAAATCATAAAGCATGAACTTAATTTATACTCGCAATATGTATGCATTCGAACCGTGCTGGGGATCTAGCTCATGATGTGTCCCTCAAAACAATGGAATCCAAGATGGCCGCGGTATCGGCCAAAATGAGTTGGTCACAAGTATTTCCCGTGCTTAGCGGAATCTAGGGTTCTGATTGGTTCATGTCAATATGTTTGTCTTTAAAGTTTCCCTTTTATAGCACTGAGG